>NC_056590.1:3727538-3977909 GCF_018340385.1 Cyprinus carpio
TTTGAAACAAAAAGTGTCTTAGAAATTTTAAATTAATTTAATATAATGTGAGTGAGTAAACAAGATGATTTTCACATCATTTTGAAGCAAAAATTCTAGGCTACAAGCTCCAGGTTTGACAGACTTGTGAAAAAATGTTTTGTATGTGTTTTATGACCTTATTTCAGTGACTTCAAAATTGTAGTTTTTTACTAACCATGCATAAATGTTATTTTCTCAAAAACACAATAATGTACATACATACTATTTACATATTATTGTAGCCCAGTTTGTATTGATTAAAGTGTTATTAGACTTTAGCCATGTATCTATTTATAAGCAACTGAAAAAAGCACGAAAGTCAGGGGATGTCAAAACTTCTCCAGACCCCCAAAACCCCCTAGACCTCAGAGGTTTAAAGTGCATTTGTTCTTTTCGGAATTTTCATTGTGAATGCACTACTCGCACTATTTATACTAAAAAAAACGTATATAGAATAGTCCATAAGTACGCGATTTGGGATGCACCTATTGTTTTGGAGCATACTAACTTATAGATAACATCAAGGCTAACATATTTCATACTAAAAAAAAAAAAAAAAAAAAAAAAAGATTTCATGGGGGACATTTTAAAAACATTTGACATTAAGTTTATAAAATGATACCTTAATTTTAAGCTTTTCGTCAACTACTTTCAAAACCAAATGCAGCATTTTATGTTTAATTTTTTTTTATATGATTTTTTTTATGTTTCTGATGAGACCATGTGGTAAATATGTTAATTCAGACCCTGTGTCAAGGGGGAGCCTGACGTTTAATTTAAAAAAACATTTAAATTAATTACTAGCTAAAAAAAAGGCATTTTTTAAATACACACTGATGTTTTGTGAGTTTGTTAAATACATTGGTGTCTAAGGAAAGCACCAATAATAATCCTTTTCAATTAAAATCTGATGACGTGTTTTATTATATGGTACACATTGTGTAGGTAACTATAAAGTTCCACTCTATTCTTCTCCTAGTTTAATGGTGATATAGTTTTATATATTCAGGAGAAATGGGTGAATTTACGTGATGTTAAACCAAAGATCCATAACAACCCTCACTGAGGTTTGAAGTTGAACATTTCAACTCGGATGTTTCCCTCTTCAGGGGGCAGACCTTGTCTGGAATGCAACATTATAGTGTAGGGGGTGGGATGCTTTCGGATTCTAGAGAGCATTTGAGATTGGACAGAAATTTGATGAGAAACATCAACATCAAAGGTCATCAAAAACTGTTGATTCATATTGCCGGGAAGTGAGAGACTGTAGGTGCATTTCTGATAAAAGACTATAGAATACCCAAGATGTGGCACTCCTTTAGTTTTTTGAATGGGGGAAAAAATGCAACCCTCAATATGGCCGCTTTATCTAAGGAAACCCAAACTTCTGAGTAATAGAGGCCAATTGCTAATCAGGAAAGTCAGATGGTCCCGGTTGCTATAGAAACAGTCAGTGTTCATAGATGTGCGCTTAGGACTAAGGATGCACACACTGGCTGGTCTAGCCTGAAGAATAAGCCTTTTTTAATGCTGTTGGAGCATAGGAAAACAAAATCTACAATTTATAAAACAATTGTTGTCTGATTTCATTGGTGATTTTAAATCTGAAATGTAACCATAAGCTTGGCAAACCATTTTGGAGAATTTGTGATGTTTCCTCATTCTAAGAGATAGGAGCTGCAATTGCATGCCCAAGAGGCATTTCAAAAGATGGCCACAGAGTGAAATTTACTTGTCTTAAAGGGATTTTGGGCTACTATATATTTTATGGTAATTATACAATAATATAATATTTTTTCATATGTAACTTTTTTATATGTAAGTTTTATTTGTCCAAACAAAAAAAAACTTTTATTCATTTCAACAAATTCACCATCAATACAGATGCTGCATATCTAAAGTCTTTGGATGCATCAAAATGCATCCCAACATGTTTTCTCCACTGACATGCCCCAAAAAACGGAAACTCAGGGCTTAGCTTCCCACTCTTAATACAGAATTTGTGGTGGCGTTCAACTCGTAAATATGATCTATCCTTTATATAACGGAATTGATATGTGCATAGCCTGCTGCCCTGTAGTCAGTTAAGAAAAATGAAATGAAATGCAACTTAATCTCAGCAAAAGGTATTCTGCACACAAAAAAGAAAAGCCCTGCATGAATGCAGAATAATGACAGTGTAGTGGATTTTCCTGATGGATCTCATATCTATAAAGATGACTTCTGTGTGTGAGGTTATAAACGCATGCTCCTTTTCTATGTGCGTTCCTCACTTAACACGAATGTGCAAGTACACATCCGGGATAGTTTAAAAGAATTTGGGTCTTATCGGGTCCATTTTGAAAAAAAAAAAAGCACATTTATTTTGAATTACCCAAGACCTGAGGCCACTAATACCAAACCCGACCCCTTGTCCAAGGCACTTGTAGAAGTTTTTGGACACCAACCTGCTCGGGTCTCGGGTTGGACCTTGGGTTTTCAGATCCAAGTGGACCCGTAAAGACCTCTACTTGGAACGTCATTAATGAGAGGCAACGACGGGAGCATGCAGATTATGCTATAAATAAATATTGCTGCAGTGCTACCCTGCGTGCAAATGTAATGCCATAACCATTCATAAATATACTAGTTTGTATAATAATAAACAAAATGTTACAAATACTCAAACACAAACTCTTTCAAACAGCTCTGCTTTATCGTTAGTTCTGACTGGTGATGCGGTACACAATGACAGTTGGGGTGATTTTCCCTCTCGACTTCCTGTGAAGGTGATGTTTCGATGTTCCCTTATTCCCTATGCCATTCGCAGTGCCCTTCGAACTGAACATTTTTGCTCCCTTCCAATTGGAATCTAAATTAAGATGGAGGAATAGCCTGTGAAGTCCACTTCACAGTTCACTTATGGTCGAACGGAACACACCTTGTAAGTTTTGAATGCTTATATCTTCTAAATGAGGAAGTCTGAAGTGAAGTGAAGTGAAGTGACGTGTTGCCAAGTATGGTGACCCATACTCTGAATTTGTGCTCTGCATTTAACATATCCAAGTGCAAACACACACCCGTGAACACACACCCCAGAGCAGTGGGCAGCCATATTGCTGTGGCGCGCCCGGGGAGCAGTTGGGGGTTCGTGCCCTTGCTCAAGGGTCTCCCCTCAGTCATGGTATTGAGGGTGGGAGAGAGCACTGGGTCATTCCACTCCCCCCCATCGGACAATCCCTGCCAGACCTAAAACTCGAACCCGCAACTCAGCTAATAATAATGTGCTCTATGAGTGGTACTGGTTGGTTTCTGTGGGAAAAAATACGAGCTTCCCGTGTGTTCGTTTTTGCAGGGCATTATGTCATGTTTGTTAACATAAAGAAAGAGTCCCAGCTAGTAGGCTATATCGCGTGTGTGGATGCTGCAGGTGGCAGATCACTTGTAGCCTCTTCTTACAGCAGGTGGAAAATTAAACTTGTCCCTTGAAAATGAGTTCTAAGGAACATCATATTGCTTTTTGAGATTAAAAGAACAATTTTTGTTTGTTGTTAACATTAACAATTTGAGAACAAAAGTATAACAATAATAATAATTTGCACGGTTTGATATGACCTGAGCTAACTTTTCGATTGTTATATTTAATCACCATAAGTTGTGTGATTTATTGTAAAACCTTGTTACTTGTTCAGATGACATTTTCCAGGGAATGTTCTTGTTTTGGATTTAATTCTGACGTAAAGTGGAATATCCACACCGGTGTGCGTTGACTGACAGCCCACACAAAACATTAGATTAATTCGTGCTGAGGAGCCGTGCCGATGCACAACCCATGTAAAGAAGATGATTCAGAAAATAACTGCAATTGCAGATTTTCAAACAGTGATGGTGACAAAGAGGCAAAACTAACAGACTGCAGCTTTTTTAAAACAGTAAATGAGGTTGTGTTATTTTTCTGTTTCCTCAACAATTTGGCTTCAGTGTAATAAAGTAAATAATCTTTGAAAAGAACTGCAGTTTTTTTGTGATGTGACTATGTCTTATGAAAATACAGCTGTCGAAAAAAACAAAAAATGTTCAAACTGTTTTTGTCTTGTCAGGGACCACAGACTCACTAATTGCAAGCACAACATTCTGCATGGCTTAGAGGTACAATTTATCTCAGACAGCTTATAGTTTACACCAGATATTTTCTTAAGAGTGAAACAACTAGAACATCCGTGTCATTGAACACTCTAGGACATTGGGAAGATTTTTCTTTTTTTCCAAAATACCTATGTCTTTTTTTAAGCCAATTATCCTTCCAGTAGAATACTGGAGTATAATTCTAGATGTTATTGGGGGTAAGGAAAACACAGTATAACTTGTCTTATCTTGTCACTTACTAGCAAACTTTACATGCGTCTAACCGAGATCTGGACTGTGTTTCCCCAAAGCATCACAAGCTTACTCGGGTTAGTTCGCCCCAAACTGAACATTAGGACTGTGTGTTTACTCACCCTAAAGAATCCTAGGTGTATGATGAACTTTCTTCTTTCACAGACGAATCCATTTCTGAGTTATATAAAAATATGTTCTGAATCTAAAGCTCCTGTATGAAATTCCATGTGTTTTTTGTAAGAAAAATATCCATAATTTCAAACCTAGATAAACACTTTTTTTCCTCTCACTTTAAATTTATCTGTCATACACAAAAGACAGTTCCAGCCGGCCTTGGACGCAGCACGTAGATGCGCAAGCGGCGCGCACCTCTGAGATATGCTATGTGTAACCCTCTCTCCGGGGGTCCCTCAACCGTCCACACACCTCGTTACTTGATCCGGTGGGGGCCTCGACACCAAAGGTCTGACGGCATGGGAGTCGGAAGAGCTAATAATGAGGCGCTAAATGACTGCAGCCAGTAGGCCAAGGGAATCCCAGTCAGGGGAAGATTGTGCATCGCGATGCAGTTCCACCTCAATATCCTCATCGAAATCACCCACATATGGAGATTCACACGACCTAGGTTGTACTATGCATAACCTTATCTGCAGATCTTTTCCATGCGACATTCCAATGCAAATGTGACACCATGTTTTAACACAGACACAGTATGGAATAGTGTATCCGTGCTATGTGTTCGGAAATATATATTGAAAATATCCATAAAAAAAAAATGGTTTCAAAATAGTTCTCATATATTTTAGCTGCTCTCATGCTGTTAACACTGGCCAAATAGAATTTCAATTATTTCAAATTAAATGTATGCCGTTTTTGCTGATTACAGAGAAACATATCTTTAGGGCTTTTTTAGGGCGAAACCGATAAGCCCATATTTATTGGAGGTTTACTGTCCTAATTCTGGGCTTTCACTGACAAAAAGAATTGTAAAAAAGAAACATGGCACATTTTCCCGTTCTTGATCCTAGTTTATGTCCTTCAAATATAGTGGAATATTTTCAATAATGTTGTAGAGATGACATAACACCTTCGTTGCAGCTGTTGGTTGTACAGTATAATCCCTCAAGTGTCCGCCGTAATTCGTAGTAAGTGCACATCATTGATCATTGTTCTAGCTAAAATAATATTTATCATAACATGTGATCTTTAGTTTAGTTTCAGATTAATTTACTGTGGCCAGCTATAGCAACGCCTCCGCTGTCATTGAAAAAATAACGTAACAGGAAAATTATGTTTATTGTTAATGAAATTATGCAATTATGTTTGTTTGTAAAATTATGTAATTTCAGTGTTAATCTGCCTTTGTTAATGCGAGTGGCGAATATATAATGTAAATGTGTATATCGACATGAAAACAGAGTTTAAAATCGGTTGGTTTACTTCATTATTTTTCTCACGCCATGAAAAATAGTGCGTACGCATGGTCTAGAATGTCCGTATGGTGCATACATTTATTTACTTCCCCACGTTTATTTTTTTATAAATCCTGATATGTGTGTGGAAAAAAAAAAATGCGTACGCAGTTTCTATGCCTATTTTGTGCACACGCAATGTTTATAAATAAGACCCCTGGCCATTTCAGCGGGTAGTTAAGAGTTGTGGCAATAGGAACATCTTGTTTTTTCCTCCATCAGGAACGAAGGTTACAATAGTAACCAAAACATTTAGTCATGTGTGTTTACATGTGAATGCATTGTTTGCCTTAGTGGTATCCATGGTTGTCAAGCATATTAAGGGGCGGTGTAGAAAGGAGGGATTAGTGAACTAAACATGGTGGTCAGAAGTTTCGTTATAAAACGTATACGTTACCATGGCACAATTATAGCCATCTCGGAAAATTTGGAAAAGTTGGATTCAAAGATTTGAACTTTTCATCACGGCAAGCGGGATAGGCGAAAAATCCAAGAAGGTGCAGTGTGCAATGTTTCTGCTTGTGGCAGGAGAAGAGGCAATTAAAGTTTGTAACACATTACATTTCACAGAGGAGAAAAAAAATACAAAATACAGGTACTAAAGGAAAAACGTTTAAAGATTCTGTGAACATCGTAAAAAATCACCATTTACATTAAACGTGTTCTTCACGGCGCCGCAGGGGACTATCAGAAACGTTTGAAGCTTTATGTCCACAGACCTGAAAAATAAAGCAAAAGACTGTGAGTTTCAGGGATCTGCACGACTCACTTAATTCTGTGACAAAAATTGCATGTGGCATAAAGAAATCAATCCGTTAAAAGCCAGACTGCTGAGAGAGGTAGATCTCTCTCTCAAAAAAGCCATTGACATTTGCAGGCCAGCTCCAGCAAATCTTGGATACGAGATGCTGGCAGCAGTTAAGAAGTTTAGGCAGGTAAAAAGGAGAGTACACAGAGTCAAACCGCCAGGGGGGAAAGCCAAATGCCAAGTGAGACCAGAAGATCAGATCAGTTCCTGCATGCTGGACAAAAAAGGAATGCAGCAATAGCGGGCAACAAAGGACAAAGTAATCAAATTGCTCCTGGCCTTTTGGGAAAACATTGAACGGAAAGTGCATCCAAAGCAAACTGAAACCCACAGTTTTATTATAACAAATTATGGTCACTGTATTCACATCAATATAAAAATCACAGCATTCACTAAATGCCAGGGGTTCATTATCACAACGTAAAATGGGCATTTCTGGAGGCGTTGGGGGGACAAAAGGACTTCTGGAGGCGTTGGGGACAAAAAAGACCCCTTTTACAAAAAAATAAAAAAACATAAAAAAAATAAAGAGGTCCACCGATCATGTGCAGAATTCCGTTTTTAAAAAAAAAAAGGTATTAAATTTTTATGCATGCATTTTCGATCTAGCTACGATGGAATGAATATGAACACTGTGTCTTTGTCACGGTGGCTCTGTCTAGCGACGACAAAAGGTCTTCACATGGGATCTGTCTCTGGGGCGCATCTAGTGTCCGGGTCCCTGCTGACATTTCAGGGGCTCTTATGAGAGGATATCTCTAGATAGCTGATCCACCATCTGGTCTGGGATACGTCTGGATCTGGCTCTGACTGCAGGGAACCATCTGATATGGATAACAGAGACTGGATCTGGGTGCTACGGGTGACCTCAGAATAAGAATAGAAACAGACTAAATATTTTGCGTAGACTCGACCATTCTTCTAACGATTGTTAGCAAAGCATGTGTGTTACTGGAAATGTTCCCAGTCGGGGTCCTAATTAGCCGGCAGCCTAAAAATCCTTTACCAGTCCTTGTAATATTAGAACATTGCCGTTAGTGTGAAATGTGTCCTTTCCAGAAAAGGATCTGTAGTTATGCGTCTCAGTGTGCTATGGGTAAGCCAGAATTCTAGGTATTATAGCAGAATTCCCAGATTCTCTCGACCCTAAATTGCCAGTAGTTTTGAGAACACCCCGTGCGGACGTACGAGGACTATACATGTAACAAGACGCTCGTTCAAATCAATGAAGGTGCTAAAAACCACTCAGGGCTTATAAGTGAATAAGCAAGATTTGAAAATCTATACAATTTGGAATAGGGAGCCAGTTCAGTGTTGACCAGAACCGGGTTAATATGGTCATACTCCTGTTCTAGTAAGAACTCTAGCGCTGCATTTTTGGACACGGTGTGATGTTATCTTGCAAGAAGGAAGGCTAGTGGCCATATGGCAATGGATCTAGAGCCTGGTGACTGTACCTAGCACTCGATGCGCACAGATAAAAAAGCTCCCTGGGCCATAGATATATCATGCAAGTAATCCCACTCAGTCATGTGCATGGTAAAGAATAAACAAAATAGAAAGGGACCACAAAAACCGTTAGAAACCGTTAGAAAGTGTTTTCAGAAAGCCATTAAACTCAAACCTCTGATTAGACGTTTCAGAGAATGGTTATCGGCGTCTTCAGAGGTACAATCTCAATGTGATCTACAGTCGGTTTGGGGGCATAAAGTTTTGAGAATTACATTAAATATTATGTTTCAAAAAAATGTGTTCTGCTTTTTGTTTTGACTTGCTGACAAAACTGTAGTTGATTTTGATCATACAGTTCGTATTCATGGGTCGCGAACGGCTGTACTGCACACTAAACCCACGCGCAGCGTTTCCTTCCTAGTTTACACCCACCATGCACCCCACTTCGTTTTCACCGCATCGACACAATTACATGACATTCCACTTATGCCATTAAGAGTATAGTCAGTTTGCCAGTGTTGGCCCTTCTTTGTCAGGACCTCTGCAATTCGAACTGGGCATTGGCTCTCAATCAACCTTCTGTGGCCAATCCGGACTGATGTAGCACCCAGTTCTTTAATAAACTATCTTCTTGGCAGTTTGTTCAGAATTAGTGGGTTTTTGTTTGTCCACCCGCCTCTATGAGGAGTGAACACAAAGTTCTCCAATGGGATAAGAGATCTAAGAGCGGGAGTTTCCCAGGACATGGACCCACTACAATTTCAACATTATGCGTCCACCGAGCGCACTTAGTTCATCACTTTCTGCCCTATATGCAGCGGTGCGACTCCATTTTTTTTTTTCAATGCATTGTTCCTTCAGCGCCATTGTTCTCACCAACCACTGTTGTCGGGGTTGTTGCAAGTGCGTTGATGCTCCGAGTAGTGGAGGGTGTTTTGTGGTCACCATTCTTTATATCATGGTGTGATTGTTGGGCAGAATTGTGAGTGATGCTCACTCCCCTTGTGTGAGGAGCAACCCCACCCACATCGAATGGGTGTACAGGATGCTTTACTGTTGGCATGCACCACAGGAATGATGGGTAGCGCTCACCTTTTCTTCTGCACGGACAAGCCTTTTCACAGTGCCCCCAAACCAATCGGAAGGTGGCTTCTGTGGAGAATATGATCTTTGCCCCCCAGTCCTCAAGCAGTCCATTCATATACTTTATGAAGAAGATCAATCAGTCCCTGAGTTTTTTGGAAGAGAAGTGGCTTCTTTGCTGCCCTCTGACCACCAGGCCTACTTCCAAAAGTCTTCGCCTACGTGCGTGAGAAGTGGCTTCTTTGCTTGCCCTTTTGACACCAGGCCAGCTTCCAAAGTCTTCGCTCACTGTGCGTGCAGATGTCGAGAACAAATGCGATGCTGAAATCCTGGAGCACTCCTGCACTCCCGGCACTCGATCCTCTTCTGATGATTCCTCTTGGAGCCGATCCTGGCACGCTTGATGGAACTTTCCTGGACGCCCCCCTTCGACAAGCCTTCTTTACAAGGAATTGAAACCTCTTTCC
The DNA here is from genome assembly GCF_018340385.1 of Cyprinus carpio. NCBI lineage: Eukaryota > Metazoa > Chordata > Actinopteri > Cypriniformes > Cyprinidae > Cyprinus > Cyprinus carpio. The sequence goes on from NC_056590.1 coordinate 3,737,201, forward strand.
TGAAGAGGTCTTGATGAACCTATATAATTGTTGATTTAGGGTGCAATCTTAGTAGCCACAATATCCTGTGCCTGTGAAGCCATTTTTATGCAACGCAATGATGGGCTGCATGTGTTTTCTTTGCAGGTTCACCATTTTGCGTCAACAATGGTCTTATAGAACAATGATTTCAGAAGCATCACCCCTCCGTTTAACATGTCAAAAGTCTGCCATTTAAACCTCTCTCCCAATCAGCCTGCCCATCGCACCTTCTCTTGATTCTCTCAAGGATATTGCCTGATATCCCACTTAGCCTGTGCTCGTCAACCTTCTCACTGAGTACAGAAGATGCTTAGTGAAATGATCGCTCCGAGGATTAATGAATGATGATCGTCCCACCATGAAATGCAGTGGAAAGGTTTTTGAGCAAGCATTAGTTAATTTTCAGTGGTCCCCCCAGGACTATGCCAATTACATCTGATCAATTTGTTGGTTTATGAGTTACGTTTAGGCAAAAATGCCCCCATAGGAACGAGCAACTTAAGCTATAATCGAAACTTTTCCACATTTTTCCTCAGTTGAGTAGTCTGCAAATCACTAGGGCTTAAACTTCTGCCCACTTACTCCGACGTGTAGCAAACCGTTTTTTCCCATGCACCAAGAATTCAAACCGTAACGTGCTCGAATAATGCTCGAGCCGGATGTTTGTCTATCCTGGCCCAAGGGGAGATACCTAGTGTACTCCCCCGAAGCCCTAGCGCAACTTCCTAGTGCGTTAAGTCCAGAGGATCCTGTTGGGAGAAGAATTGGAGGTGAATTAGGTGGCATCACAACTTCCCATTTCTGAAAAAACCAAAAGTTGGAACTCTTCAAGAAAGGCCACAGCAGATAATGCTGAGATGCAAGCATTAAAGAATGCTGTCAGAGATGGCTGTGGTCGAAAAGAGAAATCTGCACTACCGAGATCAGTTCAACCCTACTGGACATCGGAGAGGAAATCCAGCTACGCTGATGGTCTATTATTCACAACCAAAAAGCTGATTGTTCCAATGCAGCTCAGACAAGAAATGCTCAGTAAAATACATGAGTCTCACCTCGGAACTGTGAATTGTAAAGCTAGAGGCAGAGACATTATGCATTGGCCTAATATGTTGACACAAATAACAGAGACCATGTCCAGGTGCGTGGTTTGTAATGAGAATAAGAATAACAACCCAGGAGACCCAATGTTGCCACATGCATTAACTGGACGACCATGGGAGAAAACTGGCACAGACATTTTTATCATGGTGGGGTCTATATTTCTGTGGTGTGTGGATTACTTTTCTAAGTATCCAGAAATTAGAAAGTTAATGGATACTACATGCAGAGGAGTGATTCTAGAAATAAATGTGCAATGTTGATGGGATAGGTTTGTCTCTTGCACAGCTGTTGATGGGGCGACGTCTCAGGACAAAGCTGCCAACATCATTGGCACTGCTTACATCTGATGCCATGAAAAAAGTGCAAAGAAAGCTCAAAGAACTTCAGGGTCAGCTAATAGTTTACAATGACAGGCAAACAAAGTTTTACTGGATCTGCAACTTGGAGAGAAGATCCAAGATCCACACTTCACACTACTCTAGTAAGTTTTGATCTGTGTGTGAAGAAGGTGCAGTCTGTGGCATAGTGCAAATCCGTGAATGAATGTTCTGAAGTGAAGTTTTCTTCACAAATAAGACAAGAACCATCAGTAACCAATTCTCCACACCGCAGATTGATGATAACATCATAACAACTAACTTAAGAAACCATCTCTAAATCCAGCACTTCTAGAAAACTACAGACCGGTATCCCTTCTTCCATTCATTGCAAAGACACTTGAGCGAGTTGTATTCAACCAACTCTCTATGTTTCTTGTACAGAACAACCTCCTGGACAGCAACCAATCTGGCTTCAAAAGCGGCCACTCAACTGAGACTGACCTGCTCTCGGTTACTGAAGCCCTGCGACTGGCAAGAGCAGCTTCCAAATCCTCAGTACTCATTTTGCTGGATATGTCTGCTGCTTTTGACACTGTTAATCACCAGATTCTACTGTCCACCCTCAGAAAGATGGACATCTCTGGAAACGCACTTCTGTGGTTTATGTCCTACCTCTCAGAAAGTTCCTTCAGGGTGTCTTGGAGGGGTGAAGTTTCTGAGTCACAACTTCTTGCTACCTGGGTTCCTCAAGGCCTCAGTACTTGGACCACTTCTCTTTTCCATCTACATGACGTCATTGGGATCTGTCATTCAGAAGCATGGCTTTTCCTATCACTGCTATGCTGATGACACTCAACTCTTCTTCTCATTCCAACCAGATGATCCGACGGTAGCTGCTCGCATTGCAGCCTGTCTGAGTGACATTTCTAGCTGGATGAATGACCATTACCTTCAGCTCAACCTTACTAAGTCAGAACTGCTGGTGGTTCCAGCTAACCCATTGTTCATCACAACTTCTCTATACAGCTGGGTTCGTCAACCATAACTCCTCTCCAGGACAGCCAGAAACCTAGGAGTTGTGATGGATCATCAGTTAAGCTTCACAGACCATATTGCTACAACGACCCGGTCCTGCAGATCTGCCTTATACAACATTAGGAAGATTAGACCCTTCCTGTCAGAGCAAGCCACCCAACGTCTTGTCCAAGCTCTTGTTCTCTCCAGACTGGACTATTGTAATGCTCTCCTGGTGGGCCTTCCTGCATGTACTATCAAGACTCTACAACTGATCCAGAATGCAGCAGCGAGGGTTGTCTTCAATGAGCCAAAGAAAGCTCACGTTACTCCCTCTCCTTATCAGGTTACACTGGCTACCAGTAGCTGCTCACATCACATTCAAGGTACTGATGCTTGCCTACAAGACAACCACTGGCAGTCGGCACCAATATACCTAAACTCACAAGTTCAAACTTATGCGCCCTCCAGAAGCTTGCGTTCTGCAAGTGAACGGCGCCTTGTGGTGCCACCCCCCCGAAAGGTTCAAAATCACTCTCAAGACTTTTCCTGGACTGTGCCCAGCTGGTGGAATGACCTCCCAATCTCAATTCGAACAGCTGAGTCTTTACTCATTTGTCAAACAAACATCTAAGACTCTCTTTTCGCCAGCACTTGACCAACTAATACTAGCACTTACCTTTTCTTGTCTATCCTATTCTTGGGGGGGGGAAAAAAACTACGGGTTCTGTGTTAGACTAACTGAGACTTGTCATGGCACTTGTATACTGTTGTTGTTCTCTCGTTGGTCTGATTGCTTCTATTGTTCTCATTTGTAAGTCACTCTTGATTAAATGTAAATGTTCTGTAATAACCAATGGATTTTCCCGCTGCTCAGGAGTATGGAGCAATGAAACACTGTGAATGGACCCTGTCACATCGGGCACAATATGACACACCAACTTCAGGTCTTGGAGTCTACTACATGAGCTGATATCGATCTGTGCTTGATTAAGGAGTACATGGAGTTAAAATGACATGCTCTTATCATCTGACTTGGTTGTATCTCTTATTAGGGACTGCGCGGTAAACCTGGAAAACTCAGATGAAACTCTCATTAACGCGCCCGAAATTAATACAAGATGAAATAAGCATTACTTTGCTACAAAACAGATGATATAAAAGGTGAAACGAACTGACCCAAATTCAACACATCGAATCTTGCTAAGCATTTGTCGTGTGCTCATCCTGACTTTTCCGAGAATTAAGATATCGACAGTTAGTGCATCAATTCATAAATTCAGACTTAATTTTAACTTTTATTTTACAACTGATCAACGCACAAACTACTCACTTGCATTTATATTTAAAACATCTAAATCTTAAAACAATCAAAACAATATAAAAATAATAAAAATAATAATAATATTACTCAAAAACAGTCAAATATTAATTTGAATGAAACAAGTTGATTCAAATGAACAGTTTTTCATGCTATATGATTTTAGATCAATAATATGAAGGGAATGTTTGTCTGCCACATTGTGAACCGCTAACCTGAAGCAGCCAAGAGAGAGAGAGATTTATATTTAAAGGTTTTATTATTTATATATTTGTTTTTGTGTCGGTGTATGAAATCGTTTGAGGGGGATAGGAAATAATAAGTGATTTTGAATATTTTTTTTTTTTACTTTAACTGTTAATAACACTTGAAAAAAAAAAAACATTTGTATAATTCATAAACAGCATTAGGCTTATGGATGTAGGTCAATGATTATTTACAAATGATAAATGTAGTACTAATACATGTTTAATTTGTAACATTATGCAGATAACACATACCTAACATTAACCAAGATTAATAAATACCATAAAATAATCAAACACTTTTTTTTCCCTTCCCATTTTAAAAAAAAAATATATTTTTCCTTCAGTTCACTTATTTTTGAGGCTGGTTCTTTGCCACCTATGGTATCGATTTAGTATCTATACTGAAGTATTACTATCTGGTATCGTACCGAAGCCAAAATTATGGTATCGAGCCATCCCTACTCTCTATTAGTGTTATCGGATCTTAGCACTGCACTCGACACTATTGACCACAACATTCTTTTGAATAGACTAGAAAACTTTGTTGGCATTAATGGAAGTGCATTACCATGGTTAAAATCATACTTACCATACTTACGTCATCAATTTGTAGAAGTGAATGAAGAGGTATCATATCGATTACAAGTGCAGTATGGAGTACCTCAAGGCTCAGTACTAGGGCCGTTACTCTTCACGCTTTACATATTACCCTTGGGAGACATCATCAGGAAACAAGGGTGTTAGCTTTCACTGTTATGCTGATGATACTCAGCTGTAAATTTCTTCGCGGCCCAGTGAACATACCAATTTGAAAAATGGAATGCATAGTCGATATAAAAAACTGGATGACGAGTATTTTCTTACTACTAAATTCTGAAAAAAACAGGTGTTAATTATAGGACCTAAAAACTCTGCATGTAATAACCTGAAATGCTGTCTAAGACTTGATGGCTGCTCTGTCAATTCTTCATCATCAGTTAGGAACCTAGGTGTGCTATTTGATAGTAATCTTTCCTTAGAAAGTCACGTTTCTAGCATTTGTAAAACTGCATTTTTCCATCTCAAAAATATATCTAAATTACGACCTATGCTCTCAATGTCAAATCCAGAAATGTTAATCCATGCTTTATGACCTCAAGGTTAGATTGTTGTAATGCTTTATTGCTGTGGTTGTTCTTCATGCTTAATAAACAAACTCCAGCTGGTCCAAAATGCAGCAGCTAGAGTTCTTACTAGAACAAGGAAGTATGACCATATTAGCCCGGTTCTGTCAACACTGGACTGGCTACCTGTTAAACATCGTATAGATTTTAAAATCTTGCTTATTACTTATAAAGCCCTGAATGGTTTAGCACCTCAGTATTTGAACACGCTCTTGTTACATTATAGTCCCTCCACGTCTGCTGCGTTCTCAAACTCTGGCAATTTGATAATACCTAGAATATCAAAGTCAACTGCGGGCGGCAGATCCTTTTCCTATTTAGTGCCTAAACTCTGGAATAACCTACCTGTTATGTGGGAGTGTTCTAACTTGTGTTTTGTTGCAGTTACTCAGTAGCTCACCTGCAATCAACGGGTTAATTGACATCACCTGAAAGGAGCATTTTTAAACACCAGGACGCATGCTCGCTCTCTCTCTCTCTCTCTAGGTCCTACAGCCAGCTTGACAGTAGCAGGGCCTGTTTTGTCACAGTCCCTTTTTTCTTATTCGTTCTGTTATTTAATAAACCTTATTTTATTTGGTAAACTTGTTTTGGGTCCTTGATGTTGCTTCCCTAGAGTCAGGGTTGTAACATAATGGGGGCTCGTCCGTTTCTTTAAAAAAAAAATGATACTTTGGGACTGTGATTATTTTATTTTTTTTCTCTCTCCTCTTTAATTTTTTTTTTTTTTTTTTATTTGATTGATTGATGTTTTTGGTGAGTATGGTTTTGAGTATTTTTTGTGATTTATTCACAAAGTTTCCCCGGTTAGATAGGGTGAGCGTTCCAGGTGGGTTGAACATTCAGTTCTTCCTTTGGTTCACACTTTTGTTATTTTGCCTTTTTTATTTTCGAGGTTATTCTGGGTGGAGACTTGTTCTCTGTCGGGGGTATAAGCATTTCACAACTGTGTGATCGTTGATTATATGGTCTACAGTTGTTGTTGTTTTTTTTGCTTTTAAAGTCGCCTCATGCCCGGTACACCTCAGAAGATACAGTAGATAGGGGTTAGGAAATGTTAGGCAGGTACCCGGGTGTTTCTCATGCATTATGTTTTGCTCAGCAACCATGCTCACTTTTTGGAGGGAGTAAGAGGAGAGTATTTAAGTTAGGTGAGTTAAAATTTCTGCCACTTTTGTGTTTGTGTGGTCCATGATCCTAACTTTAGTCTGCTAGCAGCTTTTGTGTGATCTTCCTTTATGGACTTTTGTGTAGACTAATGCCCAGTATAATATTTGTGATTGCTGACTAGTGAGCTGTTGCTTGTTTGAGGTGAGTGATCTTTCGCAGTTTACTGGGTTATGTAGTTCTACTTCTGTGAGTAAATTTGCTGCTTCGTGTTTTTGTAGTTTGTACTAGAGTGGACCTGTGGTGTTAGTTGTACGTTTGTACAAATTGTGAAAGACTCCATTCATGTTTTGTGCTTTTGTTGTTAGCACTTTAGTTTAGTTGGAGTTGAGTTTAGTAATGGCTTCTTTAGAGGATTTCCTAAAGGAACCTTCAGATGAGTTGCTTGAGCTTTTTACAAAAGATCAACTCTTGCAATTAGCCTCTCATTATAATATTACCATTACCAGTAGTGAGAAGCGTTTAAAGGATAGTGTAAAGGACATCATCAGAAATGTGTTGGTTGATAATGGTATTTTGAAAGTTAGGCCAGTTTCCTTACAACCCATGGTTGCTCCCTTGTCTAAAGCTACAATTCAGTTGAGACTTAAGGAGTTAGCTTTACAGGAGAAACCGCTGGAAGCTAGGGTGAGGGAAAGGCAATTTAAAGAGAAACAAATGTATCTTGAACATGAAGGATGTTGAGAGATATTTTTCTCACTTTGAACCTGTGGTCACCAAAAAAAAGTTTTCCATGAAGGATGTTGAGAGATATTTTTCTCACTTTGAACCTGTGGTGACCACATCTAAGTGGTCCAGAAATGTGTGGACTTTTACAAAGTGTTTTGGTAGGTAAGGCTCAGGAAGCTTATTCTGCTCTAAGCCTTGAGAAGAGCACTGATTATGATGAGGTTAAAGCAGCTATACTAAAAGCATATGAGCTAGTTCCTGAAGCTTACCGCCAGCGCTTTAGAAGTTGCTAAACTTGCTCATCACACTTATGTTGAATTCGCAAAGCAGAAAGAGTCTGTTTGATCGGTGGTGTACATCTCAGAGGGTGTAAAGTAAGGAGCAACTTAGACAAGTTATTTTGCTTGAAGAGTTTAAAAACTGTCTGCCTGAGGTTGTCTGTTTATTTGAATGAGCAGAAGGCAGTAACTTTAGAGCAAGCTGCAATCTTGGCAGATGAGTTTATTTTAACTCATAAGGTAAATTTTGGTGACAAACAGGCAGGGTCTCAGGGTAAGGACCAGAACAATAGGTTCCGATTTGGAAAGTTTCCTGCTTTTCATCTCCTGGTAAGAAAATGGCTAGTGACAGTTCAATTTCAGAAAGGGTCTGTTTTTATTGTATAAAAAAAAAAAAAACGGGTCCATCTTCTTGCAGACTGTCTTGTTCTAAGTAGGAAGCAGAAAACTAAAAAACTCCACCATCAACAAATCATTACTTAAATAACACATCAAACAAAAAAAAAAGATTGCGTCAAAGCAACTGAACAACAATAATTAGGAAAACAGTGTGTCAATAATGCAAAATGACAGTTAAAGGCAGTTCATCATTGAATTCAGTGATGTCATCATGCAGCTCAGTTCAGTTTAAATAGTATCTGTGCAATAATTTGCAATTAAGTCAACGATATCGCTGTAAATGAAGTGTCCCCAACTAAGCAAGCAGAGGCGACAGCGGCAAGGAACCAAAACTCCATCAGTGACAGAATGGAGAAAAAAACCTTGGGAGAAACCAGGCTCAGTCAGGGGGCCAGTTCTCTTCTGGCCGGACGAAACCAGCAGTTCAAGTCCAGGCTGCAGCAAAGTCAGATTGTGCAGCAGAATCATCTGTTTCCTGTGGTCTTGTCCTGGTGGTCGTCTGAGACAAGGTCTTTACAGGGGATCTGTCTCTGGGGCTCTAGTTGTCCTGGTCTCCGCTGTAGAGGTCCTTTCTAGTTGCTGATCCACCATCTGGGCTGGATACGTACTGGATCCGGGTGACTGCAGTGACCCTCTGACTTGGATACAGACTGGATCTAGTGGCTACGGTGACCTCGGAATAACGAGAGGAAACAGACTAATATGAGCGTAGATGCCATTCTTCTAACGATGTAGCAAGTACATTGGGTGTTATGGGAAGTGTTCCCGGTTCTGGTTTACCTAATTAATGCAGCCTAAAAATCCTTTAACTGATTTGGATATTAGAAGTGTATTAGTATGTTATGTGTAAGCCAGGTTAAAGAGATGGGTCTTTAATATAGATTTAAACTGCAAGAGTGTGTCTGCCTCCCGAACAATGTTAGGTAGGTTATTCCAGAGTTTGGGTGCTAAATAAGAGAAGGATCTGCCGCCCGCAGTTGACTTTGATATTCTAGGTATTATCAAATTGCCTGAGTTTTGAGAACGCAGCGGATGTGGAGGACTATAATGTAACAAGAGCTCGTTCAAATACTGAGGTGCTAAACCATTCAGGGCTTTATAAGTAATAAGCAAGATTTTTAAATCTATACGATGTTTGATAGGGAGCCAGTGCAGTGTTGACAGGACCGGGCTAATATGATCATACTTCCTGGTTCTAGTAAGAACTCTAGCTGCTGCATTTTGGACTAACTGGAGTTTGTTTACTAAGCGTGCAGAACAACCACCCAATAGAGCATTACAATAATCTAACCTTGAGGTCATAAACGCATGGATTAACATTTCTGCATTTGACATTGAGAGCATAGGCCGTAATTTAGATATATTTTTGAGATGGAACAATGCAGTTTTACAAATGCTAGAAACGTGGCTTTCTAAGGAAAGGTTGCTATCAAATAGCACACCTAGGTTCCTAACTGATGACGAAGAATTGACAGAGCAGCCATCAAATCTTAGACAGCGTTCTAGGTTATTACAACCATACATTCCGTTTCCCCAAAATTAAAACCTCTGCTTTTCCACAAAGAACTAAATAGAAATTGCTCGTCATCCAGTTTTTTATATCAACTATGCATTCCGTTTTTTCAAATTGGTATGTTTTGCTGGGCCACAAAGAACTACAGAGCTGAGTATCATCAGCATAACAGTGAAAGCTAACACTGTGTTTCCTGATGATATCTCCCAGGGGTAACATGTAAAGCGTGAAGAGTAATGGCCCTAGTACTGAGCCTTGCGGTACTCCATACTGCACTTGTGAACGATATGATACCTCTTCAATTCACTGCTACGAATTGATGGTGGTCATATAAGTTCGATTTAAACCATGCTTATGCACTTCCATTAATGCCAAAAAAAGTGTTCTAGTCTATGCAAAAGAATAGTGTGGTCAATAGTGTCGAACCCAGCACTAAGATCCAATAGCACTAATAGAGAGATACAACCACGATCAGATGATAAGAGCAGGTCATTTGTAACTCTAAGGAGAGCAGTCTCAGTACTTATGATACGGTCTAAATTCTGATTGGAAATCCTCACAGATGCCATTTTCTCTAAGAAGGAATATAATTGTGAGGATACTACCTTTTCTAGTATCTTGGACAGAAAAGGGAGATTCGAGATCGGTCTATAATTATCTAGTTCTTTGGGGTCAAGTTGTGTTTTTTTTTTTTTTTTTGATGAGAGGCTTAATAACAGCCAGTTTAAAGGTTTTGGGGACATACCCTAATAACAATGAGGAATTATATAGTCAGAAGAGGCTCTATGACTTCTAGAAGCACCTCTTTTAGGAGCTTCCAGTGTCACGTCTACCTCTGGTCATCCTCACTTGCAGATGTTCCATCTGAGAAAGTGGAACGCAAGAATGGTGAGTTAGCTGGCTCATCATTATTCTTAATGGATGGTTTTGTATGTCTGTCTTCTGAGCCTAAATCCAGACAAGCTATCAAGATCTGGAGAGATACTGGAGCTTTCCAATCTGTGATTATCCAGGATGTCTTGTCTTTTAATGAAAAGTCAGCCCAAGGTTCAGAAGTAATTGTTAAAGGCTTTGGTGGAGGATTTTTGTCTATGCCTTTGCATAATATTCATTTACAATTTGATCTAGTCTCTGGGGATTTTGTAGTTGCACTTTGTTCCCATATACCGATAGATGGGGTGTCCTTTATTTTGGGGAACGATTTAGCTGGTGGTAGAGTGCAAGCTGTTCTTGAAGTAACTTCCACTCCCTGCAAGCCAGATAGTCCAGATGAGCTTGAATTGGCATATCTAGAGACATTCCCTGTTTGCGTTACAACTCGTGCCATGTCAGCTAAACGGAATGTTGAAGGCAAGCCTTCTTCAAATCAGAGATTTTACTTTGTGATACTTTTATGGCCCAAGGTAATGTGAACTTCACATGTTTTGGAAAGATGTTTCCATCTTGTGAGCAGCTAATAGTTGAGCAAATGCAAGATCCCACCTTGTCCCCTATGTTTGAAGATGTGGTACCAGACGAAACATTATCAAACGTAGCTTCTGGCTATTTTGTTAATGATGGGGTTTTGATGAGAAAGTGGACAGATCCAAAAATGTCAAGTCAGGATGATTGGAGTAGGGTGTTTCAAGTGGTGGATCCAAAAGTTTATCGATGTGATATTTTGTATCTTGCTCATGATCATAGTCTATCTGGCCACTTGGGTATTAGAAAAACTTTGGATCGTGTGTTACGGCATTTTTTTTCTGGCCTAGAGTAAGGTCAGATGTGGCTCAGTATTGTAGATCATGTCATGTTTTTCAGATTATAGGTAAACCTAACCAGTCTATTCCAGCAGCTCATTGCATCCCATTCCTGCCATTGGAGAGCCATTTGAACATGTTTTGATTGATTGTATTGGACCTCTCCCACGTACCAAATTGGGTAATCAGTATCTTCTCACAATTATGTGTGCAGCAACAAGGTTACCTGAAGCTGTCCCTTTGCGTAAAGTTAAGGCCCCTGCTGTTTCTAGAGCCCTTGTTAAGTTTTTCACAGTGTTTGGGTTACCAAGAGTAGTTCAGTCGGATCAAGGGTTTAATTTCATGTCTCAGCTTTTCTCCCAGGTGTTGAAACTGTTGTCTATTCAGCATAACACCTCATCTGCATATCATCCAGAGTCACAGGGTGCACTAGAGAGATTCCACCAAACTCTAAGAGAGTTTAAAAGCAGCTCAGGAGAAGATGAAGACATGGTATGATCAAAAGGCTAAGCATCGGGTATTTTCTTCAGGACACCAAGTGCTTGTACTTTTACCAATACCTGGTTCTGTGTTGCAGGCTCAATATAGTGGGCCATACATCACTGAATCTGTTGGTGAGTGTAATTACCTAGTTAAGGCTCCAGATCGTAAAAGGAAAACCTGTATGTGCCATGTTAACTTACTTGAGCCTTACATTGACCGTAATCAAACTGTATGTGCAGAGGTCAAGGCTTTGGCTGTACTGAATGTTTCATCTACTGAGACAGAAGTGTTGCTGACTCTGGGGCTGCTCAGGGTAGATTGTCAAATTCTAAAATTTTGGCTGATTTGGATTCTCATTTGTCTAATTTAAATCCTTCTGAGCGTACTGATATTATCCAGTTGATTTGTCAACATTTGGCCCTGTTTTCTGATGTTCCAACTTGTACTAATGTGCTAGAGCATGACACTGATGTGGGTCAAGCTACCCCTATTAAACAACATCCATATAGGGTAAATCCTGTGAAATGTCAGCTTTTGCACAAAGAGGTACAGTATATGTTGGAACATGGAATAGCTGAACCATCATCTAGTGCTTGGAGTTCACCATGTTTACTGGTTGAGAAACCTGATGTTTCTCTTTGTTTTTGTACAGATTTTCACAAGGTGAATGCCGTCACTAAGTCTGACTCCTGTCCTATCCCACGGCTAGATGACTGCATTGATCAAGTTGGTTCTGCATCTTTTGTTACAAAGTTGGATCTTTTGAAAGGCTACTGGCAGGTTCCACTTAGCCAGCGAGCCCGTGAGATCTCTGCTTTTGTGACGCCAGACCACTTTTGCTATTATAAGGTTATGGCTTTTGGAATGAGAAACTCACCTGCTACTTTCCAGCATTTAGTAAATAAGGTGCTGAAAGGAGTTGCAGGATGTGAGGCTTACCTTGATGACTTGGTTGTTTATAGTTCTTCCTGGTCTCAACACTTAACCCAGCTTGAGGATGTGTTCAAGCGGTTAAAGGCTGCAAACTTGACTTTGAACCTCTCCAAGTGTGAGTTTTGACAAACCACCGTAACTTATTTGGGCAAAGTTGTTGGCCATGGAGTTGTGTCTCCAATAGGAGCAAAAGTAGAGGCCATTGTGAACTTTCCGGTGCCGTCTTCATGGAGGGAATTAAAGCGGTTTTTGGGTATGGCAGGATATTACAGGAGTTTCTGCAGAAATTTTGCAATGGTTGCTGCACCTTTTGTCTGGACTGAGTTATGTCAGGATGCCTTTGACAATCTGAAAGCCTTGTTGAGTAGTTCTCCTATTCTTTATCCACCCCATTAAACAAATCCCTATAATAAACACTTTATTCTAGTTACTTTTCTGCTCGCAAGATGATTCAACAATGGGACTCGAGCATCCTGTGTGCTATTTTTCAAAGAAATTTGATGTCCATCAGAAGCACTATTCTATAATTAAAAGGAGGCTTTGGCCCTTATCCTTCCTTTAAACAATTTTATATATATTATTCAACAATCTTTTCACAAAAATTTTTAAAACTAACATAAAACCATATATTTCCCCAACACAACAGCATGAGATTCCAATCAGCAGTTAATGCGATGGAGTTTATTTTTGCAGGGTTATGATCGTAAACTGTCACATTCATGGAAAGGATAATGTATTGGCAGATGCCTTATCAAGGGCCGTTTGTTATTGTACATGTTAGTGTTGCATTGGGGTTGTCCTATAGCAACATTTTAAGGGGGAGAGTGTTATGTGGGAGTGTTCTAACTTGTGTTTTGTTGCAGTTACTCAGTAGCTCACCTGCAATCAACGGGTTAATTGACATCACCTGAAAGGAGCCATTTTTAAACACCAGGACGCATTCTCTCTCTCTCTCCCCCCCCCTCTCTCTCTCTCTCTCTCTCTCTCTCTCTCTCTCTCTCTCTCTCTCCTGCTTGCAAGCTGGGAATTCAAGAGAGCAAGCAAGTCATGTTGAGAATATAAAAAAAAAAAATTCTTTTCCTTTTATCTTTATCTCAGTTCCAGTCTTCTTTAAATTGCACCTAAAAGAGAATTTGTAATTAGTTTGAATCTAACTCTCAGCTTGTTGTAATTTTGGTACCTGGCCTCGTGTTTGGGCGGGATGGCGTCTCACTTGAGAGTAGAAGCGTCATCCCTATCACTCAGACACGGGGTTAGATGTGTTACTAACGCGGGAGTTGCGGTTGAGGTTGTACTAGTGGATGTAGGAGAATGAGTGGGACATGGAAATATTGTATCAGCTTCTCGGATGAATAAGGCCGTTGTGGTTTTCCTGAAGGACGAACTACTCGTTAATCGTTTGGTTGAAAGTGGAATTTCGGGTAAGTGGGAATTTTTATTCCAGTACAACCTTTGGTTTCTCCAACAACAAGGGTTTACGAATTCTAATGTTCCGCCGTTCTTTCCCGATGCGGATATAGAAAGGGAACTTTCACGTTTTGGGAAGTTCGCAAGTGGAATTAAAATGGTCCCGCTTGGATGCAAGAATGCGGCTTTGAAACATGTGTTGTCGTTTAGACGACACGTGTATATGTTTCTGAATTCACCGAATTTAAATGTTTCATTTAGGTGCGTTTTTGATGGTAAGTCGTATATGGTGTATGCTAGCACTGGGGAAATGAGATGTTATGAATGCAACTCAGTTGGACACGTGAAATTGTCGTGCCCTTTCAGAAACGGAGTAGACAGTGAGGCTGGCCCGAGTGGTGTTTCGGGTGAGAGAACAAATAATCCAGTGTTGGAAGGAAATAATAGTGGGGAAGCTAAGTCGCTAAATATTGAGAAAGGAGATGAGATTGGAGGAAGTTCCCAACAAGAAGGACAGTTTTCTGATGATAAATTGTCCAGTAGTGAAAATCAGAATGGAAATAGTTCTGGCAATGTTCAATTTCAGGAAAATGTTGAGATTGTAAATGGTAAGTCTGTTGTAACTGATGGAGGAGTTCTACAGCAAACTGAAGCAGTGGATGAGATAACAGTAGGTCAGATGGAAATTGAAAGTAAAAGTGGAGTAGAATCGAAGACTGTAAGTGGTGGTGATTTTCCTTTACTAAAGATAGTGTTGGGATCTGATAAGGAAGTGGGTAATGAGGATGGTGACGATGATGAAAGTGTTCAGTCTGATTGTTCAGATGTATCTAATTTCTCACAAACCACAAGTGAACAAGTGTATTTGTTGGGAGAGTTAAACGATTTAATGGATGAGACGTTTGGAAAAACAGTAGATGTAAGGAATTTTTTTCCTGATTTTGAATCTTTAGTTCTTTTTTGGCAGAAGAGGGTTGGAGAAGAAGGTCTGAGTCAGAGGAAAAGATTTCGGTTAAAAAAGATACTTTCAAAGATAAGAAGAGGGAAAAGTCATGCAAAACGTAAATTTAATATTTGGCCCAAAATGATCTAAAACACTCCCCCTTCTCTCTCTCTCTCCTCTCTCTCTCTTCTCTCTCTCTCTCTCTCTTTCTTCATACCCCTCATATAGATACTTTCTTTCTTTTCTTAGTAGCTTCACTCTTATGGAGATTATAAGAGTGGGCTCCTTAAATATTAATGGAGGAAGAGAACAGGAGCAAGAGAGCAATGGTTGCTGAAATAATTAAATTAAAAAATATAACATTACTTATTTACAAGAAAACACATACAGATTGTGATAATGAGGTGGAATGGCATAGATGGTGGGATGGGAAGTTATTCATTAATCAAATATCAAAACTATAAGTGCGGGTGTGTGCTATTCTTTTTTCAAAAAATATGGATTTAAATATTTTGTCAACTCTAGAATTTAGAAAAGGGTAGAGTTTTTATAAGTTCAAAGCAGAAATTAAGGGGATTGTATGTTTATTCGTTAATGTTTATGCTCCTAATAAAGGAGCAGGTCGTGTAGAGCTTTTTAAAACAGTTGCAAGACACATTAAGACAACAAAATGATGATATCTGTGTGATAATGGGTGGAGATTGGAATTGTACTACTATTTCTTATTAGACAGAAATGGAGGAAGAAACTCACAGTCAAGTCATGTACTTCTCAGTTTAAAACTAAAGAGTTTTAGTTAATGGATGTCTGGAGGGATATGAATCAGATGGTTAAACAGTATACCATGGATCAAGATGTTAGATTCCTCTGTTACTGGTGCAAGATTAGACAGATTTATGTTAGTAAAAAAGAAAACAACAGTATCATGAATGCAAAATATTTTTCCTAATGGTTTTTTTCTGATCATCATATTGTTACCATTGATTTTAATATTAATATAGTACAGCGTCCAAAGTATTATTGGCAATTTTAATGTTAAATTATTGCAGGATAATTCCTTCTGTGAGAAGTTCAGGTTCTTTTGGGAAATGTGGAAATTGAATAAGAATGCCTTTGAAAATTTGACTCAATGGTGGGAGGTTGGGAGAACACAGATCAGGGTGTTTTGTCAGCAGTATTCTTATAATTCAACGGTACATATAAAAAGGAAAATAAAGCAATTGGAGAACGATCTTTATGATATGGAACATTTGATTGATGTTAATAATGAAGGACTAATTAAGAAATTAAAGAATAAGAAAATGGATTTGAAGGTTTTTTTGGAGGAAAGAGTAAAGGGTGCTTTGATTAGAGCAAGGATAATGTCTATTAAAGAAACATGATGCTGCTACTACTCTTATTTTTTTTAATTTAGAAAGAAAAGTTGCACAAGAGAAAGTTTTGCATTGTTTGCGTCGTGAGAATGGGACATTGACTTCAAATCCATTGGAAATTAGAAAAATGGCTATGGACTTTTACACACTGATTTATTTGGACCTACTGACTGTGTTTCTGGAAGTATGGATCAACTGTTGCAAGGGTTACCTAAGCTGAATGATATGGACAAAGAAGAGCTTGAACTAGATGATTTCGTTTAATGAACTCTTTGAAGCAGTTCAACAACTCTCTCTACAAGTCGAGCACCAGGAATTGATGGCCTACCAGCAGAATTTTACAAGAACCTTTGGAGCATTTTAGGCAGAGACTTTCATGAAGTAGTTTGTGAATGTTTTGTGAGAGGAATACTTCCAAGTAGCTGTAAAAGGGCGGTGTTATCTCTAATTCCAAAAAAAGGAGATCTGGGTTTGTTAAAAAAAATTGGAGACCAGTTTCTTTAATGTGTTTAGATTAGAAAAATAATATCTAAATGTTTAGCTAATAGGCTAAAGAAATATTTACATAGTGTGGTGAAGAAGGAACAAACATATTGTATTCCAGGTCGTACAATTATGGATAATTTGTTTTTAATGAGAGATGTTATAGATTTTTCGATGAATAATAATTGTGATGTCAGGTTTTTATCTATTGATCAGGAAAAAGCCTTTGATCGTGTGGGACATATCTTTTTGAGGTTTTAGAAGCTTTTGGGTTTGGGAATAATATTGTTGCTTGGATAAAGTTGTTGCATAATAATGCATCTGTTTTAATCAAGTCAGGAGGTGGGGGATTGAGTAGCCCAGTAGCTGTTAAAAGAGGCGTTAGACAGGGGTGTCCTCTTTCAGGGCAGTTATATAGCTTAGTAATTGAACCTCTATTATGTCATTTAAGAAGTAATTTGAAAGGTTTTTATGTTGCAGAAAATGTGGAATGTTCTGTGTCTGCATATGCAGATGATATAACTGTGTTTGTAACAGGTCAAGAAGATATTCAAAAAATTTGTAAGAGTCTAACTCTATTTGAAAAGGCTTCTTCTGCAAAAGTAAACTGGGGAAAAAGTGAGGGGTTTATTGTCGTTGAATGGAGGGAATGATGGGATACCTCACATTCCAGGAGGATTGAAGTGGGGAACAAAAGGTATTAAAGTCTTAGGAGTCTTCTTGGGTTCAGAAAATTATAGGAAAAAGAACTGGGAAGGGATGCTGGATAAGGTGTTAGCTAAGTTGTCTAAATGGAATTGGCTATTACCTGAACTATCCTATAGGGGTAGAGTCCTGGTCATAAACAATTTGGCTGCATCCATGCTGTGGCACAAGCTGAATGTGCTAGAGCCACCTGATAAATTGATCAAGGAAATACAGAGAAAGTTGGTGGATTTCTTTTGGTCAGGCCAGCACTGGATTCCTGGGCCTGCTCTGTATTTGTCAACCCAAGAAGGAGGACAAGGCCTTGTGGACATCAGAAGTCGGATCAATACTTTTCGTTTACAAGCTTTACAGAGACTGTTGTATGTAGAAGACATCGAGTGGAGTAATGTAGCGTGTGTTTTGCTGAGGAGTACATCATGTCTTGGATACGATAAACGGTTGTTTTTAATTAGAACTAATGAATTGGATTTGAGCAATCTGACTTCTTTCTATCGCTCCATGCTACAAGCGTGGAAAATGACTTTTTCTGTAAGCAGAGGAGTTGAACATTTACAAGAATGGATTCTGGAGGAACCGTTGCTTCATAATCCATTTATTCAGGCAAAATGTTTGTCTTCAGAAAGTTTGAGGAACTGTCTGATTAGAGCTGGATGTACTAAAGTTAAGAATCTTAGAGACGCAAACGGATGGAAAACTGAGGAAACATTGCAGAAGAACACTGGAATACATTCTAGGCGTGTCGTGTCTCAGGTGCTGAAGGAAGTGAATGCAGCTTTACCAGGAGTCTGCAGAGAAGCGTTAGGACTTCACAAGTGCAAGAGGAGGAGAAAAAACTGTGCGTTTCCATTGATTTATGTGTCTGCAGTGGCATTGGAGGAGTTTAAGGAAGATAGCGGCATGATTTTGTCTTTTAAAACACCTGAATTGGGGGCGTTTCAGGACATTAGCAAAAAAGCACTTTATTCTGTGTGTGTCAAAATGTATCACTGGCGTGTTCTGGAAAAAGTCAAGACTTGGAGGTGGTCAGAATTGTTTGGGCCAGACTTTTGGTGGCTGCTGGAGATCTCTGTACAAATGTCCTATAGAGAAACGTACAGCAGATTTACAGTGGCGGCTAATTCATGGTATTATAGCTACGAACAGACACTTGGCGCACCTGAATTCAGAAGTTGGGAAAAATTGTCCTTTCTGTGGAAATAGAAGAAACTGTGGATCATTTATTTATTCAATGTAAGAGGTTAGGAGGTTTTTTCGTATTTTAAAAAGTTGGTTTGAAGGCTTTGGTGTAGAATTTTCTTATAAAATTTTTATAAGCAGTTTGAAATATAATTATCAAGAACGAAGAAAATTGTGTTTATTAAATAATTTATTGGATCAAGGCAATTTTAAAACATTGGAAATGATTTAAAAATTGGCGTATTTAAAATAATTTAAAACAGTTAAAAATAGAAAATGATTTTACATAGAATATAGTGAATATGTAAAATACAGTGCAATCAATTAGGACATCGCACATTGCTCATTCAACAAATGCACAGCTAAACAGATGAGTTTTGAGTCTAGATTTAAATGTGACTAATGTTTTAGCACATCTGATCTCTTCTGGAAGCTGATTCCAACTGCTGCAGGCGGCATAGTAACTAAAAAGCGGACTCCCCCTTGTTTTGTGTGAACCCTTGGTATTTCTAACTGACTCGATCCTAATGATCTGAGTGGTCTGTTATGTTTATATTCAGTGAACATATCTGCAATATATTTTGGTCCTAGGTCATTGAGTGATTTATAAGCGAGTAAAAGTACTTTAAAATCAATCCTAAATGTAACTGGAAGCCAGTGTAAGGACCTGAGGACTGGTGTGATATGCTCAGATTTTCTGGTACTTAGTCAGAATCCTGGCAGCAGCGTTCTGGATGAGCTGCAGCTGTCTAATGGTCTTTTTGGGAAGGCGGTGAGGAGACCATTACAATAGTCCACCCTGCTGGTGATAAAGGCATGAACAAGTTTCTCTAAGTCTTGACTGGAAACAAAACATCTAATTCTTGCAATGTTTTTTTAGATGATAGTATGCTGATTTGGTTACTGCTTTGACATGACTACTGAAACTAAGGTCTGTCTCCAGAATCACACAAGATTCCTGACTTGATTTTTAGTTGTTTGTCCCCTTGAGTCAAGGTATGCATTCACCTTGAAAACTTCATCTTTGTTTCCAAATGCAATAACTTCAGTTTTTCCTTGTTTAACTGAAGAAAGTTCTGGCACATCAACTATTAATTTCATCAATACATTGGCAGAGGGAGTCAATGGGGCTGTAGTCATTTGGCGATAAGGCTAGGTAAATCTGGGTATCATCAGCACTTAGCTGTGATAGGCAATTTGGTTCTTTCTCATTATCTGACTTAGTAGAACATATATACAGGCTAAACAAGAGCGGTGCCAGAATTGAGCCTTGTGGGACTCCGCATGTCATGGACGTCCACTTAGACTTATGCTCTCCTAGACTCACAAAAAAAGTTAGCAATATGGAAAACAAGGAAGAACAAATTATTAGGTACTGGTTCAGTCGATGCAGAGTGTGTTCTGAAAGGGTTGGTTGCCGCTCGAATTAAAGTTGAGTTTTCATATTTTAAAATGGTAAATAATGTTTTAGAATTTTTAACTGTTTGGACTGTGGGAAAAGTTTTGTGTGAAATTGTAGATGAAGTGCTGATTTTATATTTTTAATGTAGAGAAAGTTTATAATGTGATGGTTTCTGTATTTTAGTGTAATTTTTTTATGGAATAATTGTGATAAAATAAAGGTTTAAGTCTCTCTCTCTCTCTCTCTCTCTCTCTCTCTCTCTCTCTCTCTCTCTCTCTCTCTCTCTCTCTCTCTCTCTCTCTCTCTCTCTCTCTCTCTCTCTCTCTCTCTCTCTCTCTCTCTCTCTCTCTCTCTCTCTCTCTCTCTCTGGTGCATGCTGGGAGTGTGTGAGAAGGAGCTCGAGTGTTTGTTGGGGCGAGAGTGCATTTTCTGTTTCATGCTTTTTTTTCTTATTTTCTTTATTGTTTTTTTTTTTCCCTTAGGTATTTGTTTCCAATCTCTTAGGTAGAGGAAAGGGGAGGCATGGGAAAGGAAAGTTGCGGCTCTGAAGCAGCGTCGCGTTTAAACCCCGGTGTGGGCGTCTGTTCCCGGTCCAGCACTGACACTCGGCATGGTTGCAGAGTCGTGCAGAGCGGGGAGTGATGGTAGAAGATCTGCTTCTGGTTATCGGGGAGCAGATTGGGTTTGTCTGATAACATTCGTCGGCATCGCATTATGAATAAAAGCGATTGTTGCTGCTTCTTTATGGCACAAAATGACAATAATGAGCCCTCCTGTTGACTTGGGTGACGATATCCAGCAGCGAATAGTGGATTTTTTTTTTTCTGGTCAGAGCCATCATTGGTTAAAGGCGGCGAGGCGTTGTATTATTTGCCTGTACCTGGAAGGTAGGCCAGGGGCTGATTGATGTCGCATCAAGAATAAATATAATAGAAATAAAAAGATTAAAGGTAAAGTATTTAGCTAAGGCCTTCAAGAATCCAGACCAACACGGAAGATTGCTTTATGAGGCCGAGGATGTGACGATGTGGGCTGGAATTGCTTTGCTCTACTTTTAACTGAGGAGAGCGGGAAACTGGGGGCTAGATCTTCATCTCTTCCTTATGGACGTTAACAAAGACTGAACCTTTTCAGACCTGAGCTCTTTTTTATAGATCAAGTTTTAAGATCATGGGACACTTTTTAAGTTTTCACGGAGTGGAAATGGATCACGAGTCTTAGGGCGGATGAGCTGAAAGAACGAACCACTACTTTTTATCTCGTGAATTGGATTTGGACATTTCTAAATCCCCAGGCAGAGACGGGATCTTAGAAAAAGCCATGTGGACAGCAATATTATAAAAATTGGTCATTTAAGGGAAATCTACAATATGGATTTACTGCGGACGTTTTTGCTTCAACAACTGGGACTAAGATCAATCAGAGTGGCACAGACAATGTTGAAATCAGATTTTTAGAGTCCAACCACAGGGACTTATAGACTGGCAATGGTCTAATCTTTTTAATAATGAGGTGGATATAAATGTGTGTTTCCAGAGCTAAGTGTCTCTGCATAGATGGAACTTGGCAAGAGCAAGAAAAGAAAGGTAGCTGGTTTGGTATCCTTTAAAGCATCTCAGCTGTTCCGTGTGATGCTGGAAAGAAAGATGGTATTTACACTCGGTGGTGTTAAAAAAACATGGCATTTTAAAACACTAGGGAGAGTTGGTCAAGGAATCCACCATGGCAGGAGATGTTCGGGTTAGATTGGTTAGAACGCTTCCCCTAACAGGTAGCTGGAGGTGCCTTGGGTGACACACTGTTCACAAACCCCTGGGGAGAGAACATAGGAAAAGGTCCTGGAGACCTTCAGTGGAGAATTGTGTGCCTGTCGGTATGGTTATTATCGCTACAAAAACAGAAATACAGAAGCACACCTTGACCCACAGGTAGGGAGGGAGGGGTGTCCTTTATGTGACCGTGAACAGGAAACGGTTTTTTCATTTGTGTTTCTTCAAAGTGTGGATGAAAGGCTTCAGCCTCTTTTTTTACAAATTGGAAGAAGTTGTGTAATACTTTGGGGGAAGTTTTTACAGCCAGTTTTATTTCAATTGTATTGGACCAAAATTTAGTAGAAATAGAAGGGAAGTTCATGTTTTAATTAATTTCTTATTTGGGCAGGCAAAAACTACAGCAATATGGTTGTCACGGTGAAAATGGGCGCAGTTTTGGAATGGTGATGGGGGGGGGGGGGGTGATCAACTGATGGTGTGTCCATTTTACAATGGATTATTAAAATCTAATATAATTTGATCAATTATTATCGAATTGTTTAAAAACAAATGGGGAGTAAATCAGTGTTTTTTGGATGTGTGTTGATGGTGGTTTGGAATGTATATTGATGAGTGTAACTGTGTGAGCGACGTTTGCGTTTTTTATTTATTTATTTTTTTTTTTTGTCCCTCTTCCTCCTCCTCCTGTAAATTATCAAGGGTTTATTGTTTTAAGAGTTAATTGTTGTTAATTATTCTTTTGTAAATAAATAGACCTTTAAAATCCTCTCGCTCTCCTCTCTCGTCTCCTCTCATCTCTCGACTCTTGTTCTCTCTCGCGCTCCAACGCCTTGTGTCTCTCTCGTGCCTCGTTTCGGCTCTCCTCTCTCTCTCCTCATCCTCCCGCTCTCTTCCGCCGCCCGCATCTCTAGCGCACGCGCCGCTCTCCCGTCCTCCTCGCCGACCCCTCTCTCCCTCTCCCTCGACTCTCCTCTCTCTCCGCTCTCTCACCGCCTCTCAGCTCCTCTCTCTCGTCTCCTCATCGCTTTCTGACTCATCCGCTCTCTCGTCTCCTTCGCTCTCTCTTCCCTCGTCCTCTCCTTCTCTCTCCGCACATCCTCCATCTCTCCTCCTCTCCGCGGCCCTCCGCTCCTCCCTCTCTTCTCTCCTTTCTCACTCTCTCTCTTCTCTCTCCTCTCTCTCTCTCTCCTCCCCCCCTCTCCTCTCTCTCTCTTCCTCTCTCGCTCTCTCTCTCTCTCTCTCTCTCTCTCTCTCTCTCTCTCTCCTCTCGTCCTAAAGCCAGCAGCTGGGCCTTGTTTGTTGTCACAGTCCCTTTTTTATTCTTCGTTTTATTTAATAAACCTTGTTTTATTTGGTAAACTTTTTTTTATTATTATTATTTGGATCAGCACCTAGAAAGAACCTCTACAGCCCTGAAACTGAAAGACAGCGGACACCAGGACAACTAGATGAGCCCCAGATCCCCTGTAAAGACCTTGTCTCAGACGACCACCGGAACAAGACCACAGGAAACAGATGATTCTTCTGCACAATCTGACTTTGCTGCAGCCTGGAATTAAACTGCTGGATTCGTCTGTTCCTTAGTTGACTTGACCCCCGACTGAGCCTGGTTTCTCCCAAGGGTTTTTTCTCCATTCTGTCACCGATGGAGTTTTGGTTCCTTGCTGCTGTCGCCTCTGACACTTAATTTCCAGTGACACTTCATTTACAGCTATATCTTTGACTTGATTGCAAATTATTGCACAGATATGGTGTTATTTCCCTGTCAAATGTCGAGAGCGCATTATTGTAGCGCGAAAGTACATTAATATAATGCGCACGGAATATAATGTGCGGAGCGCGAATCTCTCTGCTCGCGCACAGAATATAATGTGTACTCTTCTCTTCGAATTCTTTCTCTTTGCTCTTGGCATAAACACTGTCAAAACGGCAACAACCAATCAGAAATAGGCTTCAACGACTGACCAATGAAAACGCGGCATCGTACATGGAATCTTATTGGTTGATATTGAACCGCACATGGTGGGCATTTCGGCTCTTTTTCATGAGCCGGCTCGTTTGACTCAGCTCACTGAAAAGAGACGGCTCTTTTGGCTCACAAACGTCTCTTTAAAAAAACAATAATGTTTTGACTATGATAGGTGTGAAAACAATTTTGATTAAATTATTTAATGAAATTATACTCACAGTGTCTCACAATTTCTTTAAAAATGGATTTTTTTTTTATGAAAAAAGAATACTATTAAACATTTGCATTTAAATTACAACTTTTTAATGTATAGAAACAACAACATTATAAAACAAATACAATCTGAATCTGAACAACAATAATAGAACCCATATTAAAGAAAAATAAATAACTGAAAGGATTAAACTGATCCCTCTTTTTTGGCATGTTAATATAACCAGCATGAACCATCTCACTAGTTATGTTTTGTATAACTAGCATGAACACACACACACACACACACACACAACACACAATGCTGATCATATTTTTATTTTATGAGAGATTTGCATTCAGAAAATGCAAGCTGCCTTACTTTCGAGAGGCTGATGCGGTTTTCTTCTCTCCGAGTTTGACACTGTGTGTGGTGTGTGTGTGATGGCTCGGCCCGACGGCCCCTCCCTCATGCAGTATAATTGGTTGACACCTCGTGTATGATTGACAGGAACAGAATTTGAGGCTGATCAGACAGTCGAAACGAATATGTGCGCCTTTAGGCCTATAAAATATTTTTTTTGTTCTTTGAATTAGTCAATTATTTTAAAATAAAATGCATCCATTATTTCAGTATTACATAATGATTTAATTTCTATAGGCTATGTATATTTTTTTTTAAATAGAGTCGGCTCTTCAGATATGCGAGCCAGCTCCCGTCGTTTACCTACAAGAGCCGTCTCTTAGAGTCAGCTCATTCGCGAACGACCCATCACACATGGAATAAGTTTACTGAAGTTCAATCAAGACGAGCCGAGATGGATCCGCCGAATCGACGATCTCAGGTAACGCAGTTTTATTTGTTTTGATGTTAAATATGTCAAATGTATCTTAGAAATGTCTGGGAAGAGGGCCAATTGGATTATTTTACATATAAATTACCTAGACTGTCAACCACATTGTTCACACTACGTGTCATGCCCATTGAAAGTGAGATTTTTTAGATAAAAAAAAAAAAAACCACCATTGCGTGATTGATTATAACACTCAACGCTGCAATCTGCGATAAAGAAAATCTATTGCAGATGACACTTTTCATTAATTTCAAATCACTTCATTCGTGACAGCCATAGATAACATAATTTTACTGGGGCATTTTGCCCCCTTATCTTAGATTCCCCCTAAATATTTGTTCAGATTTGAATTTAGCAGTTGATCTCGCTACGTACTTAATGATTAATCACTGGTGTGATTGCGCGAGACAATGTGTTAATTATCAGACGTAAAATATTATTTTTGCCTTTTGGAATCGGCTTTCAAATCTATTTGGCTAAAAAAATCTCACTTTCAATTGGCATGGCACGTAGTGTGAACAATGTGGTTGACAGTCTAGGTAATTTATATGTAAAATAATCCAATCGCCCTCTTCCCAGACATTTCTAAAATACATTTGACATATTTAACATCAAAACAAATAAAACTGGTTACATGAGATCGTCGATTCGGCGGATCCATCTCGGCTCGTCTTGATTGAACTTCAGTGAACTTATCGGTTCATTTCCATGTGCGGATCAATATCAACCAATAAGATTCCATGTAAGATGTCGCGTTTTCATTGGTCAGTCGTTGAAGCCTATTTCTGATTGGTTGTTGCCGTTTTGACAGCGTTTATGCCAAGAGCAAAGAAGAAAGAAATCGAAGAGAAGAGTACTTGGCCATGCGTGAACGCACGGGACACAGTCTAAGCACATACACGCTTACTTTAAGCGAAGAGGAGAGATACGCGATTGCACTGAACACGTTTTAAGTGCAGGCATACTCTCTGAGCGAGCCCAGAGAAAATTCATACAAGAGCAACGTGTATTTGAGAGCGCGCGCCCAGAGAGATTCGCGCTCCGCACATTATATTCCGCGCGCGAGCAGAGAGATATTATTCGCGCATTATATTAATGTACTTTCGCGCTACAATAATGCGCTCTCGACATTTGACAGGGAAATAACGCCATACACAGATACTATTTAAACTGAACTGAGCTGAATGATGACATCACTGAATTCAATGATGAACTGCTTTAACTGTCATTTTGCATTATTGACACACTGTTTTCCTAATTAATGTTGTTCAGTTGCTTTGACACAATCGGTTTTGTACAAAGCACTATATAAATAAAGGTGACTTGACTTGACGTGGAAAACATGCAGTGCTGGGGGGCTCCAGGAATGTGGTCCCAACCACCCCACCCATTTAGACCCCTGGTCTAAATAATAGAAATCACACATGACAGTACATA
This sequence comes from Cyprinus carpio, assembly GCF_018340385.1. NCBI lineage: Eukaryota > Metazoa > Chordata > Actinopteri > Cypriniformes > Cyprinidae > Cyprinus > Cyprinus carpio. The sequence goes on from NC_056590.1 coordinate 3,763,286, forward strand.
TTATTTTGTATTTGTCAATGTTGACACATTAATTTACAGGCAAGTCTTGTGAGAAAGAAAAAATCAGTTTAACAGGTTAAGCTTAAATAATTTCTTGGTTCAGTCATGTAAATTGTTTTGTCCCAGTCCTCAAGTATCAGCAATTAATAAATAACTGTAATTAATTATTATTATTATTATTATTTTTCTTTTGGCACAATTTATGAAACAACATGTTGCAAGAGGGTGCGTGTGTGGAATCTGGTTAAACTGGTCAAACGTGCCTGCTGTTCATATGCTAGAGTTTATAGTGAAACTGTGCTGCTTACATAGTCATATTTTCACCTGACTCATTGTACTGTAGTGATCACTCTCCAGTGTTTTACTAAAGTCATCTAAAACTCTGACTTCAAAAGTCATAAGTGAGGGCTCACATGGGCATGCTTTCTCTGTGAACTAAACTCTTTAAAATGGAAGCTGGTTAACACACGGAAGAACAGATCATTTGTTTAAAGATTCTTCTAACAGGTAACAGATCTCTGGACTTTTTTTTTTCAGTTTTACCAGCCTGTGTGTAGTTCTGTTTCTTTTCAGATATACAGTACCGGTCAAAAGTTTGGGATCAGTAAGACTTGTAATGTTTTTTAAAGAAGTCTCTTATGCTCATTAAGGCTGCATTTATTTGATCAAAAATACAGAAAAAAAAACAAAACAACAACAACAAAAAAACAGTAATCTTACAAAATGTTATTGCAAAGCTGAATTTCCATCAGCCATTACTCCAGTATAAAGTGTCACATGATCCTTCAGAAATCATTCTAATATGCTGATTTATTATTAGAATTATCAAAGTTGCCAACAGTTGTGCTGCCAAATATTTTTTTTGGAAACTGCAATACTTTTTTCAGGATTCTTTGATGAAAACAAAAAAAGTTAAAAAGAACAGCATTTATTAAAAATATAAATCTTTTCTAACAATATAAATCTTTGCTATCACTTCTAAACAATTTAACACATCCTTGCTGAATAAAAGTTTTGATTTCTTAAAAAAAAAAACATAAAAATGAAAGAATAACAGTTTACTGACCCCAAACTTTTGAACTGTAGTGTATATTGTTAGAAAAGATTTCCATTTGAAATAAATGCTCTTCTTTTTAACTTTTTATTCATCAAAGTATCCTTAAAACAGTAGCACAGTTTCCAAAATAAATAAATGAATAAATAAATCTGAAGCAGCACAACAGTTTCCAACACTGATAATAAATCAGTTTATTAGAATGATTTCTGAAGATCATGTGACAATAAAGACTGGAGTAATGATGCTGAAAATACAGCTTTGCATCACAGGAATTAATAGATTTTAATGTATATTAAAATACAAAAATAAATATTTTACATCATAATAATATTTCACAATATCCGCCAGTCATTATAAGTCTGGGCGACTGACTCAGAGGAGGGTGTTTAAAGAGCCGAAACACCCGATGAGTCTGAGGTACACTACTGATGAAGGTGTCTTAAACATTTCCCTCACAAAAACATGCCTGAAGGAGTAGGAAAACAATGGCAAAACATGCCTACCAAAACTAACACTGATAGATTAAATTGACGGCAATGATCTAGTTACTAAAATAGATCTAAATCTAGCCCCGAACCAACACTTACCCTAAACCTACCATTCGTAGACCTATGGACCTGAAACCTAGCCTTTCTAATCCTTGTGACCAACGCCCAAATAGGCTAATCTCTTAGAAGGGAACAAAACAAAGCCAATAGGAGCATAGTCTAACATACTTTATTAAGTTATAACCATCATAATAGCTTTAATTAACCAAACAAATAGATTTTGGAGGGAATGCGATGCCAGACCAGGATTATCAAGCTAGTAGCTTGATTCGCTGGCCTGGACCAAGTCAAGAGCGAAAACTTTGTATTCCTCAACCTAAAAAAATCAGGCGACAGTTTTAAGGGACAGTTTCCCCTAAAAAAAAAAAAAAAAAAAAAAAAAACCTCCCAGCCTGAATAAGAATCAAAGTTCACCCACTCTCAAAAAATATGCACCGACCCGTTCCTTTCCTCGACCTCCCTACTTCAAACCACACAGTCTGGTGAGACTGTGATAGGGGGAGAAAACACAGTTTGCCACAGCCACTGGTTGCCCACTGAAGCTAAGCAGGATTGAGCCTGGTCAGTACCTGTGTGGGAGACCTCCTGGGAAAATTAGGTTGCTGTTGGAAGAGATGATAGTGAAGCCAGCGGGGGTGCTCACCCCGTAGTCTGCATGGGTCCTAATAATCTCCTAATAATCCCCAACCACTTGACTGGCTCTATGACTCTCTCTCCTCTCCACCTGTAGCTGCTGTGTGGTGTGCGCACTGGTGCTGTTGTCCTGTGGCTGCCGTTGCAAGTGGATACTGCAAACTAGTGGTGGTTGAGGAGAGACCCCCCAACATGATTGTAAAGCACTTTGGGTGTACAACAATACAAAATAAAGATCTATATAAATGCATCATTCATTCATTAATTCATTCAATATTACATTTTGTCCTGTATTTTTGATCAAATAAATGCAGCCTTGATGAGCATAAGAAACTCCTGTAAAAAAAACATAAAAAATTGTTCTGATCCCAAACTTTTGACCGGTAGTGTATGTCAGAGTGAATTTTGATGAAAGTCACCCTTATAGATGAGCCTATAATGTAGCCTAAAGCCTCGATCAGACAGAATGTGTTTTTTTGCAGTGAGAGGTGCCTTTTTTAATTGTTTTCTATTGGCAGAGAGTGTTTTGTGCTATTTAGCCACCTGCTGTGCCTCGTGTTTTTGTTGGAGTGCTCTGAATGCCTGAAGCTGAAAAAAAAAAAAAAAAAGAATCAACCCCCGACGTCATTTGCATTTTTTCTCCATTGTACAGTTAAATGAATGGAGAGGCAGGCCTTCGGTTGTGGTTACAGATGTTTACAGTTGCTTGGAATGTCTGGAGACAGTGCTGGCTATCACGGGTCACCCGGAGCTGTATTTTAAAAAGTTTCTGAAAATATGACAGTTTACTTAACAGCAAACCAAAGATTTTAGAGCACTCGTTCTACCATCCTTGATTATAGGACACCTGATTTGGTTGTTGCCTAGCAACATAAAAAAAAACTCCCCGCAGCGCACTGCTTTTCTAAAAAAAAGAAAAAAGAAAAGTCCCTTTAAGACAAGTAATTTCACTCGGCGGCCATCTTTGCAGCACCTATCTCTTTGAATGGGGAAAGATCAAACTGGAAACTGTTCACCAAGATTAAGATTAAATTTCATATTTAAAATCACCAATGAAATCTGACAACTATCTCATTAATGTTGTTTCTTATGCTCAAATAGCGTAAAAAAAGTGTATTTTTCAGGCTAGACCAGCCAGTGCACATGTGCAGTCCTGAGCACACATCTCCGAATGCTGACTGTTTCTATAGCAACTGGGTCTTCTGACAGCAGCTGCAGTGACACGATGACTTTACCGAATAGCAAAACACGTGAGTGACGTCTTGGGTATTCTATATACTAGTAGTCTTTGGTGTAACTATAACACATACAAGTCCATTCAGAAGTATATGAGTGACACGTCTTGGGTATTCTGTAGCCTTGAAATAAGTCAAACAAAAAAGGCAGTGCAGTGCCTTTCACGTTATCAAACTTGAAAAACGTGTTCTGCCTGATCAGGTCCTGAGGCTTTTTTTTTTTTTTTTTTTTTTTTTTAATGGTAACAATTACATTGATATGAACAATTATACTGATATAACAGAGTTATGTTAATAACAGAGTACAACAACACATTTGGCTATATGAAATTTTTATTGTGTAGTTTAAGATGAAAATTTGTAATACTTAAAGTTGACAATGAATGCAGAGAGAGTGTGATCATTAGACAGAACACATTAGTCAAGTCAAGTCATCTTTATTTATATAGCGCTTTAAACAAAAAAGATTGCGTCAAAGCAACTGAACAACATTAATTAGGAGAACAGTGTCAAAAATGCAAATTGGTCTAAGTTTTTTTTTTTTTAAACTCTTTCTTCCTCTTCTTTCAGAGAGAAAACATCTAACACATTTCATTCCAACAACACACATAAAGATGATTAACAAAAGAACTCTTCGACGAGTTGTTGTGTTTGTCAGCGTCACCAGCACTATCTGTATGGTTCTCATCTGTCAAACGTCCACCAGGAGTTTTCTCACAGATTCATCTGTCTGTAAACGCGCAATGGATTCAGAGGATCTTTTGTGGTTTTCTCAACGATATAAACCCTCTGCTAACGTGACCCTTAACACCAAGAACAGCCCACTGGATTTCCACACCTATTGGTGGTGGAAGGTAAGGACAAGTCTCTTCAGTGTGTAACAGTAGCTGTGCTCTTTATTAATCCGGCACGAGGTCCTCTATGATATAGCCGGTTCTATCCAAAACTATTTTAAACAGCTAGCTTATACTTTTAGAATTACATTTACACATTCACTGAGTGCATATGAGGTACATATTTTTCAATTGAACCCATGACCTAGGTATTGCTAGCATCTAAACTACAGATTTATTTTTTATTTTTTTTCATACAATTGGCAGGAACCAGGCAAGTCAATGTTCTTGTGATCTCATATGTCACAAAATGATAATGTGATTCTGTGAGTATAATAATAGATAAAATATTACATGAGTTGTTGTGTTCTCGCTGGCATGCAGGTTTAAGTCTGGCCCACTACTTTCCTACTGCCCTTTGATTATCCTGTATAATATTAGGGCAAAAAGCCCCTAAAAGAGAAGTTTCACGATTCAGTACTGTTAAAAACTTTGACTTATTAGACTCCCCGTTCAAGTGGAGATGAAAAAAATCTTCATGAATCTAAATGTGTTTGTTGCTTGTTAAAAATTTCACCAATTTCAGTCTTAATGCTGGACACACCACTTGGTACTCTGAGCTCTCAGCTCACCAGGAAACTGAAGGGGTCCGACGTCACACAGTAAACAGCACGCTGCTTCCCAACATACAAAGATAGCTCAGAATATGGCAGAATAAGTCCTGCCTTCTAAATAAAAGAGCCAATCGCTTGTTAGTGAAGAGATCATCTCAGTCCAGCTGCTCTTAGAAGCTCTGGTTTGCATAGAAACGGTTTGTGTCCTGAAGGACGTGCTCGGGATTGCACATGCTCATATGCTGTTTTTAATCATGAAATATATAAGAAACAACATTTATGTTGTCATGATTGTATTGCTGATTTGAAATGTGCTACCTGAACGTGAGTTTGGCAATTGCTTGGGATATCAAGATTTTGCTTTTGGTCTTGGTCTTTCATTAAAAAAATTAGCTGCCTTTCCTTGAAAGGGGCTTTGCTTGCTCTGTTTGGTGCTATGAAAGATGTACTGTTACATCACTGTATATATATGACATGTCAGTCTCAGTTTTCTGCAGATTTTGTGAACTGTATTACAGCACAACAATAATCAATTTTGCATCCTAATTTTGTCACATTGTTTTAAAATGTTTAACAGAGTCTACAAAACGAATCAACTGTAGCCAACTACAAAAAAGTGGTGGAGGTGTTGTTTTCCCTTTTCCCAGATAAAGATCACTACTCCGACAGCAGTCCCAGCCGCTGCAGAACCTGTGCTGTAGTGGGCAACTCGGGCAACCTCAACAGATCACATTATGGTGCGCTCATAGATTCACAAGACTTCGTTATAAGGTACTAAATGAGTCAACTGTCACAGAAAACAGAGAAAACAGACAACACTTATTTAGCCAACACTGTGGCATAAATTTTAAATTTGTATCTGCTAACATAAATACTGCTTGTTTTCTTTAAAAGAAAGAAAGAAAGAAAGAAAAGAAACACTTGCTTCTCTAATCTTTTTGTATTCTATCTGTTTTCTTTTTATTTATTACACAATTAACAGAAGCAAAAAAGGCCTCTAACACTACCTTGCTCTATTCTTTTTCTATATAATAAGAAAAAAAAAAAAAAAAACTTGCTACATGTATTGCATTAAGCTAACTGAAACTTGTTATAGCATTTGCATATCATTGCTCTTTTGTTGGTTTTGATTGTTTCTATTGTCCTCATTTGTAAGTCGCTTTGGATAAAGGTGTTTGCTAAATGTCTAAATGTAATGTAAATGTAATAAATACTCTTATCATATACCCAAACTTTGTATATCTGTGTTGTTTGTGTGTTTTTATCTCAGGATGAATGAGGGCCCAACAAAAGGTTTTGAGCAGGACGTAGGGTCAAAGACCACTCACCGTGTCATCTACCCAGAGAGCGCTGTGGACATGGATGAGACGACTCACCTCATTCTGTTGCCCTTTAAGATTCTGGATCTGCAGTGGCTCATCAGCATCTTCACCACTAGACACATTGATCTGTGAGATCTGTTTCTCAGCTTTACATTAACAACTTCTGTTGCTGGATGTTGTTGGCTGTTGGTTGTTTTTGAGGGGTGGCTGACAAATTCTTCTTCTTTTTTTTCTGCAAAGTACAATTTTGAAGAAAAACAACTAATTTTGCATCAACTTCATGCATTTCTTATACCTCAGCCACCAGATCTCTCTAGTTATAGATGGCATCTTTATGATAATATCCATAACTGTTCCCAGTAGAAACAACTATATATATTTGTGAAGAATATTCTGGCAACTCTTTTATATACTATGAAAGAAAATGAGAGCTCCAAAATACCATAAACGCCCTAAACAGAGGTTCATATGAGAAACCTAAATTTTCAGTCCTTTAGATGGTTGCTCTAATCCTTCAACTTCAAACTTCAACTTCAAATCTTGCCAGCAAAAACTTATGGAATTTAAGTTGATTAGTCAAACCTTTCTCGAATATCTTGCAAACAATTTCAATGACGAGCACTTCAAAATAAGGCTGTATCTCTGAAATGCTTTAATGTATTTAAACCAAATATTGTATGGCATCAAACATTGTTTGCATCTATAATTTATTTTATATGTTGGATCAAAACTTAACCCCATTTTTTATTTATTCTCAGGACGTACATGAATGTGAAACCATCAATTAAGGCAGACAGAAATAAGGTAGGCGTAATTGACATCATCCATCCAAGATTTTCTGCCCCTAGTGTTTCTGTTTTCACTTCCTGTGTTTAGTTTCTGTTTCCTCTTCTACCTTGTTTGTTGTCATATTGATTCATTGGCTCCACCCCTTGTTAGCCTTGTTAACTCTTGTATTTATACCCCTGTGTTTGCCCTGTTCAGAGTCAGTCTTTGTTTCCTGGTGTATGCTCCTGTTCCGTATTGTGGTTCCAGTTTCTGTATTAGTTTTTCATTTATGCTCTTAATAAATCCTGATCGTTATAATCAAATCTGGTCATTAGTAAAAAATAAAGCAGCCAAAAGCCTGAAAAGAAGTTTTGTTGGACGAAGCCACCACCACACATTCCATAGATAGTTTGTGTTACATGCACAAATAAAAGCCTAACTGTGTGTTTTTGTGTGTGAGTGTGGAATTTGAAAAATACATTTACTGTGGCATTTAATGCCAGTATGAATGTCAGTGTGATGTAATAGAAGAATAATGAACACATATGAATTGCATATGTCATTTATTTTATTTTATTTTTATTCTTCATATTACTTGTATGACTAATTAAATAAGTCTGAATGAAAACTTACTCATAAAGTAAGATCACTGGGTTTGAACATTCTGACACAAAGTGAGTCAAGCGAGCGATTGGACAGAAAGGCTTTGTTTGTCATTGGTCACGTGATTTCTATGTTAACAACACAAGCCTCGAATTGAGGCTTCATGTGGCACGGTCATTTATCCTCGACACAAGCTCCGATGCCTCGGGTTCAAATGTCACATCACTAGTTCCTGCATCCAGCTATCAATACTATCGAGGATTATACTGCTCAGTTTTGTGCTTATGCTAACTGTTTGGACCGGAAAGATGCTGTTTTAAAGGACTTGTTAGGGACTAAATTACCCCTTTAAGATCAATCTTGCCTAGTGGGAATAACCAACTGACATCACAAAAATAGGCCTACATAGACTTTGCACTTTAAGATTTTTTTATTTCCAAGGTTCGGGAGGAGCACGATCAGATAATAAACCAATTTGGCACAACTAGAGATACATGTATGTATATATATATATATATATATATATATATATAGCCAACTTGCCTCTGTCCCACAACAGTTTTCCGGCATTTGTTTTGCTCCTTTTGCCATTATATCACAGACTCTAACTTTTTCTGTCCAGTGATGAGACTAAAAGCATAAACCAGCAAAGGACCAGCATAAACCAGCATCCCAGCATCAAAACATACCTAACCAGCATATGCTGGTTTTTTCAGCAGGGCTTATACTGGTGATTTTCTTCGGATCCTCCACCGCAATCTGCCAGCCACAGGATCACTCTTTCTCCGCCTGAGCCCAGGCTTCATCGCGGCTACTGCTCCGATTTCCACTTCTAACTTCTATCCCGGCATCCTCCTATCATTCGGCCGTGCCAACAATTCTTCCGATCGGTAAAAGTGGACAGTATTTAAGCTCGCAAAGCCCCGAACTTGCCTCACTCGACACCTCCATCGTCCCACACAAGACCCGGATCTCCTCAGCCACTAAGTCACAGTGGCAGGCTTTCAACGAGCCTGGGCCACGCCCCAGATCTCACCGCAGTAAGGCCTTACTCACTTCCTGCTTCGGCTCAGCCTTTCATGGTCGTGTGCCGTACGCAGCTGGTCCTCCAGCTCCTGTAGCAGACGTTAGCTCAAAGTCGCCTCTGCTAGTGACGCAGGCCACCAGTTTTGCTAGTTAATTTTTAGTAAATGTCACTGAAACGCAGGTTGTTTGTTGTTAAATGACATAATAACATCATTGGATTTTGATGCCATTGTGTAACCATGATGAAAAACTGCATATAATACACACTGAAATTACTAAAATTTTCTGTATTAATCTTCACCAGCATTTTACTGTATTTTAAATTACACATTGCACTTTAATAGATGGCTAGATAAGATGGATAAGTTCGATTTTTGAGATAAGATCAACAATATACCTAAATGATTAAAGAGCAGGTCAGATGGTATTTTAAGTGTCCCAGTATTGTATTGGAGTCCCCTACAACAGGTTTAAATGCATCTAAGGTCAGAAAACATTGTAATTTTCTCAGAATATACATTTAATATTAGAGTCATTTGCCAATGATTAGGAAATGATTCGTTTCAAGCAAGTTCGGAGCAAGCCCCTCCCTTCCTCAAGCCCTACTCTGCTCTGATTGGTCAGCTGGCCAAACCTGTTGTGATTGGCACAGAGATGAGTCCTTGAGCCAGTTAGCCAGCGCTACCATTGACAAAGCACCTTTACATAAAAACAATAATATAATCAATCCGTTCTTATAATGACATAAAATACTAAAGCACTTATGCAAGCGAATCGTGCCCACAGCTAAAGTTTAGCTGCTAAACTGTGAACACTAGGTGAATAAGTTAGCCGAGTGCTAACGTGACTAACTGATTAAACAATACAGTTTGTAAACCAAAATATGACTACTGTAATTTTGAAGAACGAAAGACAAAAGACGCTTGGTCTTAACTTTTAATCAGAACGCAGAACAGTTGTATCACAGGAGCACCAGCCGAAATCACTCATCTCTCCCGCATTAACCCTGTAACTGCCAGTGCAGCACAATAAACAGCAGTTTCACAATTATTATAAAGTCTGTGTGCTACACTACATTCTTTATTATTAAACAAAGTAATTAGAACAACGTCAGTCTACAATAATCAACATATTCTTAGGTTCACAGTGAATTATCAGAACTACTTCAGTAAGACAGTAATATCGTGCTTTACCTGGAAACCTAAAGCTGCACTAGGTATACATCACATATTATCAAAAAAAACTTATATTTTGAGCACTCAATTGAAAATGTACACCTAACGTATCAATCGTACTACTTACAGGTCGTGGTTCAGAGAGCTTGTTAGTCCAAATTAAGAAGATTAGAAGCCAACGAAGATAAAAACCCAGATTAGAGAAGCAGTTCTTGATAAAATGACAAGCACACAACAAAAAGGGTCGAATTGTATTTCTGTGGTATCCCTGAACACCGCGTCTTCTCAACGATGTAAACGCACTAATAGCAAAAGTGTTTGTGGGCAGATCAGACTCTGTTTGTATTTCGCGGGCAGGCGGGGATTATGCAAATGTGTTACCCAGTGACGTACAGGCAAACAGGCAAAAGAGTCGAAAATAAAACGACTCGTTACGGCGATTCAGAACCGACTCTCTCTTTTGAGAGACAATAACTTTGTTTATCATGCACTTTTTTGATTAACAACTTTGCAGATTGTTTTCATTTAAGGATAGCTACGTAATAAACTGCAAAAGACAGATTTTTCAAAAACCCATCTGACCTGCTCTTTAACAATTATAGGTACAATCTAAAAACTAAGGTGTTTCATAAAGTTTTCTGAGCTCGGAATTCCCATCACCCAGTGGCAGATGGGGGTCTCTACATTCAGATTCAGTGAATCTGCTCCAGAGCCCATTCCAGTCCGTGAATCAGTCGATAAACCTGCGCCACTCAAGAGTCCATTCAAGACCCAGATCTCAGTCCTATGTTGGTGCCAGCCTGTGAGTTCCCTGCCTGTCCTGTTTCGACTACAGAAGTTATCCTTGAGCATCCACCCTGTCCTGTTTTGACCACAGTGGTCACGTGTGAACTCTCAGTCTGCCAAAGAGGCCGTCTTTGAACTCTCTGTCTGCCCTCTCATGGCCAAGGAGGCCACCTCTGAACCCTTTGCCCGTCATGTCACAGCAATGGAGGCCATTCTTGAATCCCTAGCCTGTCCTGTCACAGCCAAGGAGGCCATCCTTGAGCTCTTCACCTGTCAAATAATGACCAAGGAGGTTTTCTCTGATCTCTTAGCCCATCCTTTTGCAGACGTGGAGGCCATATCTGAATTCTCAGCCTGTATTGTCATGCCCCAAGATGCTGTCTTTCTGTCTGCCTTGATGCAATCGCAGAGGTTGTACATGAACTTCCCATCAACCTGAAACATCTTGCTGGTCCAGTTATTTCAGTCTTTGTTTTCTGGTGTATGCTTCTGTCCTGTGTTTCTGGTTCTTGTCCCTGTATTAGTTCTTCATTTGTACTCTTAATAAATTCTACTGCAAGTGGATCCTCCACCTTGTGTTTCTTGCGTTCTTCAATGAGTTTCTTAAATAAATAAATAAATGCACTGCAATCACTAAAACAAATAACTTTGTTGACCATGTCTCTCAATTACATCTGGCCAGAGAATTTCATCTACATCACAACATATATTCTCATGAGCCATGCATTGTGGGAAAAAATGGGGTGAATGTTGAATCCATCCTTGACAAGCTTCTGCCTCAACATCTCCACAGGCCTCTTCCATTGCTTGAAGAAGACTCACTTGGTTGTAAGGGTTGTGATCATACACTTTCCATCTCCAAGAGGAGAAGTACTCCTCAATTGGATTCAGGTAAGGAGAATATGGAGGAAGGAACACCATTCTGAAATGTGGGTGATGTTCAAACCACTCTTGCACCAGTGCTGAATGATGAAATTGGACACTGTCCCAGATAACTACGAAATTTCACTCCATTTGCTCCTGATCAACCTGCTGTGTTGTATAGGCCCAAGACTGCATTGTGTGCCACAACACCAGTGGTTGAAATTGCTACACACATGGTGATCCAGGGGCAGGGACATTGACTATGGAACGATGGCCAATCACATTCCTTCCTTGTTTCCTTTTGTTGTTGTTGTTGTTGAGGTTAAAGCCAGCTTCATCAACATACAGGTACTCACAATGAGTCCACTGTTATTCAACTCCAAAAAAGAAAACAGATGTTGCTGAACATTGCGTTCTCTCACTTTCACACATCACTATCAGAGATGAATGAATTTTTCCAGAGTGTGACTTACAATGTCCAGGAAATACATATCTTTGTTTTTTTACAGTAAAAGTGCAGTGACTGTGTGGCATTCACATACCTGAACAAACTGGAATCGCATCTCCTTCACTCTATCAGACTACACTGGTGAATATTATGAAATAATTGATTGTCCTGTGTTATTCTTTGCTGAATTTCTTTGAGGATGGTGGTGTTCTGGACCACAATGTCAACAATGGCATGTTCTTGTTCATTTGAAAATTTTCTTGTTTATCTACCTAAATGTTCTATTCTGAGAGAAAAAAAAATGAACAATTAGAAACATTTATAAAGAGAGAATTAGAACTATAAACAGACAAGGTTTAAGACCACAGGAACCAGATCGTTCTTCTGCACAATCTGACCTTTCTGCAGCCTGGAATTGAACTGCTGGTTTCATCTGGTCAGAGGAGAACTGGCCCCTGACTGAGCCTGGTTTCTCCCAAGGTTTTTTCTCAATTCTGTCACCGATGGAGTTTTGGGTTGCTTGCTGCTGTCGCCTCTGGCTTGCTTAGTTGGGGACACTTCATTTCCAGCAATATCTTTGACTTGATTGCACAGATACTATTTAAACAAGGCTCTAGAATTAGACAAGGCTCTAGAATATACTCATAGAACCAGAATGGTATAGCTACTTACTGCTTTTCTCTCTGAAATGAGCAGATAATTGAAGCCACTGTGGATCGGTTTATGTAAGGCTGAACTCTCTGGTCAGCTTCTCCTAAGGAGATACCATGATTAATAACATGGTCAATCAGGGTGGCTCTGATTTCATTTGAAACCCGTCTGTACCCTGTTCCTCTCCTCCCTCCCCTTCCACCCTGCAGACCCCTACAGTGCTGCTCTCTCTCTCAGTACACCCCTTCCTTTACATATATATATATTTATATATATTTATTTATATATATTCAGAAGCCCTTTATGAAGTCTTTAAAAACAAGGACCGTGATGTCGCCCAGCATGGCGCAGCCGGGGCCCCACCCTGGAGCCAGGCCCAGGGCGGGGGCTCGAATTAGCAATGAAAGAGCAACGTGGGGCTGACCTCCTGTGGACCCACCATCTGTGGGAGGAATCGTAAAGGGCTGATGCATTGTGGATCGGGCAGCGGTCGAAAGCAGGGGCCCCGACGACCTGATCTCCGGACACAGAAACTAGCCTTAGGAAAGTGGAATCTCACCTCGCTGGCGGGGAAGGAGCCTGAGCTTGTGCGGGAGGTTGAGAGGTACCGACTGGAGATAGTCGGGCTTAGCGCCATGCACCGCTTGGGTTCTGGAACCATGCTCCTTGAGAGAGGCTGGACTCTCTACCATTCTGGAGTTGCCCATGGTGAGAGGCGGTGGGTTGGTGTGGGATTGCTCATTGTGTTGGAGTTTACCCTGGTGAACGAAAGGGTCGCTTCCCTGCGCCTTCGGGTCAGAGATAGGTCTCTCACTGTCATTTGTGCTTACAGGCTGAATGGCAGTGTAGAATACACGGCCTTCTTGAAGTCTCTGGGAGGAGTGCTGAAAAGTGCTCCGACCAGGGACTCGTTCTACTGGGGGAATTCAATGCTCACATGGGCAAAGACAGTGACACCTGGAGGGGCCTGATCGGGGGGCCGTTCCTCCCAATCAGGCCCCTCCAGGTGTCATGTTCAAGCATAATGGTGTCCATCAGTGCACGTGGCACCAGGACACCCCTATGAAACTCGTCTGACCTCCGGCCGTATATCTTTGATACTCAGGTAAAGAGAGGGGCGGAGCTGTCAACTGATCACCACCTGGTGGTGAGTTGGATCTGATGGAAGGGGAGGAAGCTGGACAGACTCGGCGGACCCAAACGTATTGTGAGTGTCTGTTGGGACCTTTGGCTGAGCCCCCTGTCACAGAGATTTTCAACACCTACCTCCAGCAGAGCATCGACCTGATCACGAGGGACGCTGGAGACATTGAGTCTGAGTGGACCATGTTCTCCACCTCCATTGTTAATGCAGCCACTCGGAGCTGTGGCCGTAAGGTCTCCTGTCTGCCTGTCGAGGCGGCAATCCCCGAACCAGGTCGTGGACACCGGAAGTAAGGGATGCCGTCAAGCTGAAGAAGGAGTCCTACCAGGACTGGCTGGCTTGTGGGACTCCTGAGGCAGCTGACGGGTACCGGCAGGCCAAGCAGGCTGCAGCCCTTCACCCAAGCTGAAGTCACCGAGGTGGTTAAGAAGCTTCTCTGGGGCAAGGCACCAGGGGTGGATGAGATCCGCCCTGAGTACCTCAAGTCCCTGGATGTTGTGGGGCTATCTTGGCTGACACGCCTCTGCAGCATCGCGTGACAGTCGGGAACAGTGCCTCTGGAAAGGCAGATCAGGGTGATGGTCCCTCTTTTCAAGAAGGGGGACCGGTAGGTGTGTTCCAACTACGGGGATCCCACTCCTCATTCTTCCTGGGAAAGTCTATGCCAGGGTACTGGAGAGGAGAATTCACGCGATAGTCGAACCTTGGATTCAGGAGGAACAATGCGTTTTTGTCCCAGTCGTGGAACACTGGACCAGCTTTATACCCTCGCCGGGGTGCTGGAGGGTTTATGGGAGTTTGCCCAACCAATCCACATGTGTTTTGTGGATTTGGAGAAGGCATTCGACCATGTCCCTCGGGGCATCCTGTGGGGGGTGCTCCGGAAGTATGGGGTCCGGGGCCCTCTGTTAAGGGCTGTCCGGTCCCTGTACAACCGAGCAGGAGCTTGGTTCGCATTGCCTGCAGTAAGTCAGACTTATTCGCGGTACATGTTGCACTCCGGCAGGGCTGCCCTTTATCACCAGTCCTGTTCATTATTTTTATGGCCAGGATTTCTAGACGCAGCCAGGGGCCGAAGGGGGTCCGGTTTGGGGACCATATCCTTATTTTAGATGATGTTGTCATGTTGGGTTCATCATGCCATACCTTCCGTGTGCTGGGATGGTTTGCAGCTGAGTATGAAGCGGCTGGGATGAGAATCAGCACCTCCAAGTCAGAGACCATGGTTCTCATATCCTTATTTTTTTAGGACATTCAAATAATAAATGTGGTTATCATCTTTTTTTAGGACATTCAAATAATAAATGTGGTTTTGATGCTCTTTGATGTGGCGACAGATCGTTGTATAAACACCTCGCAATCATCTCTTCCTACAAAAAGAGCATTTCACTAAATATTAGACTATATACTAATTATTATATATAGTTAATTTTAAAACTGCATTATGTGCAATTCACATGTTTGCATACAAGGTTGTTTTATTTTTGAAGTTGAGTGTTGCTTGTTATATAAAAAAAGAAACATTACTAAATTGAATTTAGTAATTCAATTTAAGTCTGGGCTCTATTGTTAACTGTAACCTTATAGTAGGCCTAATGTAAAAGGGCTCACAAGAGCATAAGCCAAGGGAGTTTTATTCCTAACAAAATTTTAATTATAACTGCATTTATTTAAAGAAAGAGGAATTTGTTCAGTAAACCACTGTTTAAAAAAATAAAAAATAAAAAAATAAATAAATTTCCCAATGCTGTACCGAAACTGTACCGAACCGTGACATCAAAGGTATGTACCGAACTGTCATGTTTGTGTACGGAAACACCCCAAATATGTATGTGTGTGTGTGTGTGTGTGTGTGTGTGTGTATATATATATATATTTATATATATATATATATATATATATATATATATATATATATATATATATATATATCAAAACAGAAAAGAAAAAAGGCAATACATTAAAGTTTTGGTTGGCTGTTGTGAAAACATTTGAGAAACCTGTGTACAGTGTTTTGAGAAAATTATGGATGCCATTTGTAATTTATATAAAATGAATGAAAACACAATCTGTTTAAGACAAATACAAAGTGATCAGATCCCCATGTTAACAGTTTTGAGAGCAGTGACCTATGTTTAGAGAAATGTGTCAGATCAATTGAGAAAAACTGTTAATTTAGAAATGGCAAACGTTTACTATTATTGAGAAACATTTGTTATCCCGAATGACTGTTCTTTTGCTCTTTTGAGGTGATGATCTTCCATCCTGCATTTATGAAATATGTCTATGAGAGCTGGCTGCAGAGTCATGGAGGATATCCTTCCACTGGCTTCATATCTCTTATATTCGCCCTGCACATTTGTGATGAGGTGAGAAGAACTGAGTGAATCGTCATTGCCTGTGGTCATTTAATTTCCAAAATGTAAACACATCAGTCCCTAGCATGGTTATAGATTTAGAAATATCAAGGGCCATGCTTGTATTTTATTCTGCCTCTGTATTTAAACCAAACCTTATTTTTATTTACTCAAAGGCCAATGATACCATAGTAAAATACCTTGGCAGTGGTGCCTTAACAAAACAGTAATGAATGTGTATTACATTTAGTCATTTAGCAGACGCTTTTTTCCAAAGCGACTTACACGTGAGGACAATAGAAGCAATCCAAATCAACTAAAGAGCAATGATATGCAAGTGCTATAACAAGTCTCAGTTAGCTTAATGCAGTACATGTAGCAAGTTTTTTTTTATTATATAATAAATAAAAAGAAAACAGATGGAATAGAAAAAAAAGAATAGAGAAAGCTAGTGTCAGAGACCTTTTTTGCTTTTGTTAATTGTATAATAGATAAAAAGAAAACAAAAAAATACAAAGAGATTAGAGAAGCTAGTATTTATTTATTTATTTATTTTTTTTAAGAAAATAAGTTAGTAAATGAACAGTGCAAGTCTTAAAGGGGCAAGTTATTTTTTTTTTAAGAATAGATTTAGAATAGAGAGTGCTAGAGTTAGAGGGTCAAATAAAGATTATTTAATGACAATTAATAGATTGTATTTATGTAAGGCTTTGTTTGATGTAATGATTCCTCTCTCTTAGGTCAGTGTGTTTGGGTTTGGACCTACAAAAGATGGAGCTTGGCATCATTACTTTGAAGATTTCAGCGCTGACTCTAATGGAGGCCCTCATGATGGAGACTTTGAGGGCAAAGTGATCTCTCAACTCCATCAGAAACACAGAATTATGATGTATAAAGGGTGGTAATAACGCATAAAGCTTGAAATAGAAGTCTGTCAAGTTCTGTAAAGTATTTTGTAAATTGTAAACAATTTCTCCATGTGTGAATTTTAGAATGTTAAACTGTAATTTTAGATCATAAATTTTATTTAAATGAAATTGTGTAACGCTACATGCACCATTGTACAACAGTTAGTTGTGATCTACCAAGTAGACTGGTCAAGCAGTGATGCAAGCTTGTGTGTGTATTTACTTAATAAAACCAAAGTATGTAAACTGTCAAGAGTTGATGGTATACTCTCATCAGACATTATGTTACATGTTTGTAGAACAGACTGAATAAAGCCATGATTTTAGGCCTCTGTGACTGAACAGTGAATGTCTCATTTCTACTGAGCTCACGCAAGTCCACACTGATACCAAGGGCTCTTTTAGACCACATGGCCTTCAAATAAAGATATTAGGCAAACACACTCTATAATCACTCTGTGATATGCTTCTACATAAGCTAGACAGCACAGCTGAGCGTTGAGAGGGTTTCAGGAAGAGAACATCTAAAATGGCATGACTGGCAACAAGGATCTCTTTGAGGTCAACCATATAAAAGAGTAAACTGGTCAGATCTCAGCTTTGTTGTCTCCACCAATAAAGTCTAATTTTAGCATCTGGAAGTCTGAGTGTAGCAATAAATAAATAAATGAGCAATAAATGGTTCGGTTCCGCAGCTAAGTACAAGTTTGTATTATAACTAGCTTGTTATAACAATTTCATTTTGCTATTGTCAACTTAATCTTCTGTGAATTTAAACAGTTCAGTACTTTTAGTTCGACTTATTGCCTTGAAAAAAGTAATGAAGTACATTCAGTCATATCCAGCATTGTAAATAAATGACCTTAGCAAAAGTTCCTATTTATTTTTAATTTATTTTTTGCTTTAATTATGGGAATATTTCAGAGACTTTAATCTGATATCTTTTATTTTGAGACATGGAATGCTTTTCGTTGTTATAACTTTAATATGAGATCAGTGCCCACATACTTTCAGAGCAATGAGAAAAAAAGAAGAAAAAAAAAAAAACATCAGTTCATACACAAAAACATTTAGAGAAGCTGCAACTGAATTTACAGATTAAACCCTGAAAGAAATCAAACCATAATAAAGAAGAAATTACAAATGCAGCCAATGAAAGAAGAGCCCATAATCAGCAAATTTAAAAACAAAAGACTGACCAAACAATAAGATTAATGCTCAAAATACTGAACACTTCTTTACATCGACTGAAAGACAGCCTTTAAGCTTCAGCTCTAAACTGCAAAATATCATACTTTTAATGTCTTGTTTTCCAAAAAACAAACAAAAAAAACCTTTAAGACAAGCTACTTTCAGCTGATAGGGAAAACTGTTTAGGACTGTAAGATCGTTAACACTTTTATTCCTGAGTAAAATATACAAACCAAAACATCTGCCAGTGACACCAGAAAAAGCCGAGTACAGACTTCATGACTTTATTTACTTGATTTACCTAGTTCTGCTTATCAGGGAAATGCATCATGTTTTATGAATGTGTACATTGATTCTCAGGTTCCCCCGAAGAATGATTTACTGATGAGTTCAAAAGTTTGGTTTGTGTTTCTTGACTTCCACCATCAGGTGATGGAGGTTTATGAGCTCAGAGCGCACTGCCAGACTGCGAAACGTGGGCTGGGAGAGGACCTTATGGAAACCATGATAGTACTGGATGAGCTGGGTCAATGCTCCCTAGAGGACACAACCAGACAACAACTCATCAGTCTGACAGCACATTTATGAGCTACTTCATTACTTCACGAGGCTGTACCTGAATGATGCTGGTTCCATTCTTAAAGTTGGTGAAGGAACGCATGACATCTTGACTCAAGGCCTCCACAGACTGCTTCCAGGTGCTGGAGAAACCCCGCACCAGCTGCGTGATACGAGCTACACACACACACACACACACACACACACATGCAGGCGGTCGTTAAATCAGCACGCAGACACCAGACCTCTCTTCTGCTCCCCAGGGCTAGTCAAAAATACAGCAAGAGCTCTAATATTGTGCAATATTGTTACGATTAAAAAGAATGGCTTCTTATTAGTAGTAGTATTTTTATTTGTTTTTTTGTGATCAAAGCTAAATTTTTAAAGGACAATATTCATTTACAAATCATTCTAAAATGTTGGTTTGCTGCTCCAGAAAGAGCTGAAAATGGCTGTGCTGCTTAATGAAGGGTGGGCATTTTTTCATGATGAACAGTGAATTTATAAGTGTGTTTACTGTCATTCTTAACATTTTAATTCATCCCAGCTAAAGAAAAGGTGTTTTTTTATATATCTTTCCAAACAACAAGAACACAAATCTCCCTGATCCCAAACTTCTGAAGAGTAGCGTTCAGTAAGTGCTGAAGTGTGATGCTGAAGCTACTGTAATGTAACTCTAATAATGAGATGAGTTCATTCATGATGAGGTGATCACCACTTATACTAAATATGAGGCAACAAGATCTGGATTTGTCAAATATAATAATTGAAATATTTGTAATATAGTAAAAATATAACGTGAAATAGAATATTTAGAATAGCTTTTGTTTTATACGAATGTTTATTTGCTCAGAAGTTAAAGCTGAAGAGTGTATTTTATGTTAAAATGCTTGTGCTATCAGGTTTGGAACGACATGATGGTGAGTAAAAGACGACAGGATTTTAGACGGGACTAGTCCTATATAATATCGCTATATATTTTTAAATGCATCACTCGGTTAAAGACACTAGGATGCAGCAGTATGACAAACCTCAACAGAGAAAACAGCACTCACCTTCATCGTTTCTGAGTTTATCAAGTTGCCCTTTCTCTATTAGTGCCTCGCTCTCCTTCACAAATGCAATCATGCCTCCAAACGGAGGTGAAAGAATCTCCTCTATAAACTCCTGTTCCACACAAACACACACAGGGTTACTCACGTTACACACTGTGAGCCGGTGCTCAGGATCTCAGATCGTACCTGTGTTCTGGCCAGCAGCAGCTGCTGGAAGCCCTCCACCTCTTTACTGTCGTCAGCTCCTCACTACCCCACACACACAAAAAAAAAAAAAAACCGTCACAGTGCGGTCTTAGCGGTTAGCGGCGTGTCTCGTGAGGAGCCTCACCATGAGCACACCGAGCATCATGTCGTAGTTGTTGATGAGGAAGATGAGCTGGTCTCGTCTAGAGGGAAACTCAGCCGCCATCTTCAGCACAAAGTTCTCCACCTCCACCTGAAACCAGATCACGTATCATGTCAGCTTTCAGCGTGAGCCGCTCTACGTCAGGAGGACACAGAGGGGCTTCGTTCTCACCTGCAGCTGTCCCAGAAGAGTATGGGTCCTCTCGTTGGGAAAGGTTTGGTTTATGCTGACAACAGCAGAGGAGAATTCAGCATAGCGGCGTGTGATCTACACAAACACCAAGAAAAACAGACCACATATATTCCACACACACTATATATATACTGTATATGAACCAGAGAACTATAGTGACATGAGTCTGCAGCAGTGTGTTCTCTCAAGACCATCAATGGATGGGAGAAAGAAACAGTCTAACTGTATCAGTACATCTAGAGAAATATATATATATATATAAAAAATCACTCTTAATTTATTTTGTTTATTATTTTATTTTACAAACTTTTTTAATTTTAAACTAATAAAAAATTAAAAATTTTAAACTAATAAAAGGCAATAACACTATTATAACTATTATTTATTAATTGTATTTTTATAGTTATGTTTAATGAGTAACACTATGTGCAGTGTGAGGACCAAACCAAATCTCCAGGGGCGGTTGCACCAGCTGCACGTATAGACGGTTGTAAGACTAGACTGGACGTAAAATGCACTTTAAGTCGTGCGTAGAATTTCTACCCGTTGCACCATCTCGGCGTATGCTACATCTGAGACTAAATCTTACGCCTAGTCAGAGGTAGGTGTAAAGTGAAATCTCATGATTAGCTAGGACATTATTTGTTTTTAGGATTCATGTCTGTTAGTTCATTCTTACTGCAGACGTGAACTGTAATGTTTATGGTCTTTTTGGGCAGGATAAGTGATATCAATCACGAAGCTCAGTGTAGAATATAGCCTATATCACACTGTTGACAGTAACTGAATACAAAATATATATCTGTACAGCATGTAATAATTATGCAGTAAAATATTACATATGACCTGGGATTATTAAAAGAAACTGAACCGTTTGACATCTGCTTGGAAGGACAGTGTAAATGCTTGGAAATATTTCACGTCTTTAATTCCATTCATTATTTGTAGCATGCCTGCCATCCAATAGTCACAATATATTTTGTGCTTTGTTACTTTTAATCAGAAATAAAAGATCAGCAATCAGATTTTGCTTTCAAATATTTTCACAAAATACCAACTATAAACGTGTTTTATCCAAAACCAACAAAAACATTAAATTAAAATTAAAATTAAATTAAATTAAATTTATGCATTTAGCAGACGCTTTTATCCAAAGCGACTTAGAGTGCATTCAGGCTATCAATTTTTACCCATCATGTGTTCCCGGGGAATCGAACCCCCAACCTTGCGCTTGTTAACGCAATGCTCTACCACTTGAGCTACAGGAGCACTAGCTCCTGAAAGATGCCAGTAAAACACAACATGTCACATAAAGTCTCATTTACCTCAGGAAAGACATTAATTGCAGCCCTTACCAAAAAAAAAAAAAATAACTCTAGAGAGAAGCATTGTATTACATTTATTATATTTTACTTAACCTTCATGAAATCTGCAATGGGAATGTGCAGGGAGACTTCAGATATAAAAACGCGGACTTGTTAGGAAATGTTTATTCAATCATGTGAAATCATGGCGCGGTGGCTTCACATGGTATGTCTTGAGCAATTCAGTTCTATATTAGTAGTTGTAGGCATTGCAGTGTGAACGTCATCTCAGCTAGATCTATAACGACGGGAGAATGTGTCGGCATGGACACGCGTTGTCTACGCCTGGCGTAGTTGCACCTGATCATAGTTTCAGTTGGTTGCAACAGGTGTAAATATCTATCGTAAGCTGGATGTTGCAAAGTCCAACGTAGGGCTTACACCCAGCTTTTTTATGTCTAGCTGGTGCAACCGGCCCCAGGTGCTCACATGAGAACCAGACCCAAAAACTTGTGTGCCCCCTGCTAATAAGCAACCAGTTAATAGTGAGAACTGGTCCCTAAACTGAAGTGTTACCAAAGTGATGATCAGTGGTTGATTAAGAGCAGTTCCTCCTTGGGCCATTTCTAAAATCCACCGACATCTTATCATAACTCTTATACTGAATGAGTGGATTTTGTGTAAAATAAGTGAGTGAGTGAGTGAGTGAGAGAGAGTGTGTGTGTGTGTGTGAGGATACACACATAATGTGGTCTGGTGTCCAGCACACCCAGTTTCTGAGGATCAGTGTTTCGAATGCTCTGGATGTTCATCTCCAAAATCAGCTCAAATCTGGGCCACAGCAGCTCCAGCACAGCCTCCCAGTACCTGCACACACACACACAGACGGCATACACAAAGACACATCAAACACAGAAAGGCAGCACGATGATCACATTTCCAGATGCCCGGATTCTCCTGACTGTTTAAATGGAAGCAGCTACACACTTCTCTCTCATACCGTGACTTACACAAAACAGAGAAATGTTGCTGACTGGATTTTGGGATGTGAGCACGTCACAAGCTCTTGTTCACAAATCGACTTCTGATATAAAACATTTACATTTACATTTAATCATTTAGCAGACGCTTTTATCCAAAGCGACTTACAAATGAGAACAATAGAAACAATCAGATCAACAATAGAACAACAACAGTATACAAGTGCTATGACAAGTCTCAGTTAGTCTAGCACAGAACACGTAGCCAGGGTTTTATTTTTATTTTTTTAAGAATATGATAGACAAGAAAAAGAAAAGGTAAGTACTAGTATTAGTTGGTTAAGTGCAGACAAAAAAGATGAGTCTTTAGATGTTTTTTGAAAATGAGTAAAGACTCAGCTGTTCGAATTGAGATCGGGAGTTCATTCCACCAGCTGGGCACAGTCCAGGAAAAGGTCCGTGAGAGTGATTTTGAACCTCTTTGGGATGGCACCACACAAGGCGTCGTTCACTTGCAGAGCGCAAACTTCTGGAGGGCACATAAGATTGAACTAATGAGTTTAGGTAAGTTGGTGCCATGCCAGTGGTCGTCTTGTAGGCAAGCATCAGTACCTTGAATTTGATGCGAGCGGCTACTGGTAGCCAGTGTAACCTGATGAGGAGACGAGTAACATGGGCTGTTTTTGGCTCATTGAAGAGATTTCAATGAGCCAAATTGGCTCATTTTGGCTCATTTTTGATAGTACATGCAGGAAGGCCCGCCAGGAGAGCATTACAATAGTCCAGTCTGGAGAGAACAAGAGCTTGGACAAGAAGTTGGGTGGCTTGCTCTGACAGGAAGGGTCTGATCTTCCTAATGTTGTATAAGGCAAATCTACAGGACTGGGTCATTTTAGCAATATGGTCTGTGAAGCTGAACTGATGATCCATCAAACTCCTAGGTTTCTGGTTGTCCTAGAAGGAGTTATGGTTGACGAACCCAGCTGTATAGAAAAGTTGTGATGAAACGATGGGTTAGCTGGAACCACAAGCAGTTCAGTCTTAGTAAGGTTGAGCTGAAGGTGATGGTCATTCATCCAGCTAGAAATGTCACTCAGACAGGCTGAAATGCGAGCAACTACCATCGGGTCATCTGGTTGGAACGAGAAGTAGAGTTGAGTGTCATCAGCATAGCAGTGATAGGAAAAGCCATGCTTCTGAATGACAGATCCTAATGACGTCATGTAGATGGAGAAAAGAAGTAGACCAAGCACTGAGCCTTGAGGAACCCCAGTAGCAAGTTGTTGTGACTTAGAAACTTCACCCCTCCAAGACACCATGAAGGATCTATCAGAAAGGTAGGAGTTAAGCCACTGGAGTGCGGTTCCAGAGATGCCCATCTTTCTGAAGGTGGACAGGAGAATCTGGTGATTAACGGTGCCAAAAGCAGCAGACAGGTCCAGCAAAATGAGTACTGAGGATTTTGAAGCTGCTCTTGCCAGTCGCAGGGCTTCAGTAACCGAGAGCAGGGCAGTCTCAGTTGATTGGCCGCTTTTAAAGCCAAATTGGTTGCTGTCCAGGAGGTTGTTCTGTAGCATTTATTTTGTTGTAAACACTAGGGATGGGTATCGTTAAGGTTTTAACGGTATTACTACTCTTACCTCTACTGCTTATCGATCCAGTACTTTAACGGTATTCTTATCAGTACTTTTGTGTATATAAATAAATACATAAATAAATAAATAAAGTATGTGAAGAAGTTTGGTTCATTGTTTTTTTAAATTGAGTTTCTGCCAAAATCAGTATTGTATCTGGTCGGTATTGAAAAGTCATTTTTTAATTTTACGCAAAATGCGATATCCACGGAGTTATGGTCATGTTTTCTCCCTTTCTTTCCAAACCATGACAAACGCCAGTCTTCCTTCTCTGCAGAATGCGATATATCCGCTCAACCAATCACAGCGCACCATTCCATGCACTCTAGACAGTAATGGAGGCGCTCTGAATACAACCGGCATCCTAGTTTTCCTCATCTACTTTGTGATCAACAAACAAACTTAGGGCTGCACGATAAATCGCATGTGATTGTCATGCGCATCTCATCAGTAAAGCTGGTTCTGTGATTAATAGTTAATCTCCATCACGTGCTTTCAGGTGGATACACAGAGCCGTATTGCACTGAGCAGTACGGTATAGTACAGTATGATTCGGTACGGATAACCCTGATCAGGCTTGCGTTTCCACAGTCAATAGTACCCTTCTTGGTAGGCGTGGTGTATGCCAGAAAGTAGCGATCGACACTAAAGCGCGACAATAAGCTCAACTCTGCCTCTTGTTGTTAAATGTCAGTTTTAATGAACAATAATAGCCATTATAAAAGTATATGTGCATAGTATAATAGGCTTATATAAGAGAAAATAAAGACAAAAGCAAATAGTTCAGTCAAACGTATGCTTCAAAGTCAGCACTGTACAGTAAAGTTCAAACTAAATATATAATGTTTAGTTTATTTTGTGCTCAGTCAAAACAATATGATTTTTTCAGATATTTTTTTCATGGCGGCGCGACCGATGCTTGCTCGGCCTCTGCGGACAACGGCTTTTCAGTGCAACAGTTATTACCCTGTAAATCTAATGGGCGAAAGTTTGTTTACAGTCGTGACTTTATGATGGATAACAGAGAGCGTGGTGGTCGGCTGGTAGACCGGTATTTAACAGAACGGCTGGAAAAACTTGGATTCTACACCAAAGCTATACAGAGGACACACCTGTATCAACTGGAGCCCTCGCGGAGAAGTAGTACCATCGGCGACGCTGTGACAGGACACGCAAGCGAGGAAAGAGAGCGGGTGTAAGAGCGAAGCTGAGAGCTAATCCAAACAATCCAGCCATCCCGTCAGTCCTGTTAGCAAACCTCCGGTCCCTTGATAATTAGATGGACGATTTAAGACTTTGGAGATGGCTGCAGCGTGAAGTAAGAGACTGTTCTGTTTACATTTTTTCAGAGACATGGTTGACAGCTGGTGGGGCTAACACTCCACAGAGCAGACAGAGTAACACCATCAACTGGGAAACTGTTTACACAACAACTCAGGGTGCTCGGATGCGAGAGTGATCCTAAAATCCTGTTCTTCAGATGCAGAGCAAATGGTTGTCGAGTGCAGACCCTTTTACTTACCACGCAAACTGACAGCTATTATCATTATAGCAGTGTATGTCCCTCCAAGTGCTGATGTCAAACAGGCAATGGGAGAACTTTAGAATACATTCAGTCAATTACAGACTTCTTATCCCGATGCAATTTGCATCATTGCTGGGGATTTTAATAAGGCCAACCTTAAGACCACTCAACCTACCTACCAACAACATGCTTACAGGCCGCGGTTGAGAAAAAATACACTGGACCATCCTACTTATGGCCTACATACAACCACCTAACTACAACACATACACCCAGACAGATCTGACCACTTAACTGTCCTACTTATGGCCTGCGTACAGGCCGCGGTTGAGAAGAGAGCCACCCACAGTAAAGGAATTCAGAGTGTGGCCACAGGAGGCCATTCCATCTTTACAAGGTTGCTTTGAATGCGCACAGTGGAGCATCTTTAAGGATGCTGCAATATCTGGTGACTGTATAGACCTGGAGGAATACACAGAAGATGCAATATGCAAGGACCAACTTGAAAAAATGCTCCTTACTGAGGCTCCCCGATGCTGCATTCAGGTCTGGTGACACAGTGAGTATGCAAGAGCAAGGACCAACTTGAAAAAAGGCATTCGCCAGGCAAAAAAGGCCTTTGGGATAAAGTTGTCCACTCAGTTCACCAACACCAAGGACACAAGGGATTTCAAGTGGCCACTGGCCATAAGCCTACAGCAAAGACAATGGACAATGACCCCTCTCTTCCTGATGTCCTCAATGGATTTTCTTCTCAGTTTGAGGTTAAAAACACCAGACTGCACACACGCAGGAACAGTCTTCTGTTCAACAGGCACTGCAGTTGACAGTAGACAGCGTCAAGAGGGTCTTTACTAAGATCAACCCACGGAAGGCTGCTGGGCCTGACCAGATCGCAGGTTGTGTGCTAAAAGGCTGTGCAGAGCAATTAAAGGATGTTTTTGTGATATATTTAACATCTCTCTCCAGGCCAGTGTACCCACCTGTCTAAAAAGCTCCATTATTATCCCACTCCCAAAAAAGTCCAATCCATCCTCAATGAACGACTATCGTCCAGTAGCCTTGACCCCCTACTGTCATGAAGTGTTTTGACAGGCTAGGGATGAGTCACATCAGCTCTTGTCTCCCAACAATTCTGGACCCGCTTCAGTTCGTGTATAGAGTGAATCGCTCAACTGAGGATGCAATCTCCACCCTGCTCCACCTTACACTGACACACCTGGAGAACAACTATGCCAGGATTTTATTAATTGACTAATTACTTACCAATTAAATCAGCATTTAATACCATCTTGCCTCAACAATTGGTGGAAAAGATGTTGCTGCTGGGTCTGGATTCAGGAGTGTGTAGGTGGATTATGAACTTTCTGACAGAGAGACAACAGACAGTCAGAGTTGGCAGTTTAACATATAAAACAATAACTGTGAGCACAGGTATGCCACAAGGGTGTGTTCTGATTCCTCTATTGTTCACACTGCTGACATATGACTGTACTGCCAGTTTTAACAGCAACCTTGTCATCAAGTTCGCAGATGATACCACTGTTGTCAGCCTTATTACTGAAAATGATGAGTCAGCATACAGGGTAGAGGTGGAGAAACTCACAGCCTGGTGCACAATGCATAACTTGGCCCTCAATACCAACAAGACAAAGGAGAAAGTCATAGACTTGATCTCCATCTCCCTCTAACCATAAACAGCTCTGAGGTGGAGAGGGCCAAAGCACCAAGTTTTTAGGGATCCATCTGACCGACAAGCTGACTACCAGAGACAACACATTAGCTGTCATCAAGAAGACCCAACAATGCCTTCACTATCTTCGAAGGCTGAAGAAAGTGGAACTTCTCATCCCAGCCATGACCCTGTTTTACAGAGGGACAGCTGAGAGCCTGTTGACCTATTGTATCTTGTCCTGCTTAGGCAGCTGTACAGACACAATCTCAGCGCTGTGTGCATATAGTTTTCAATAGTTTTACCTCGTATCTTCTTATTTATAATCCTTAGAAGAAATAAAAAATGAAATTAGCTTAATATCACAGCCACAAGCCTAAAATGTAAACAGATGTTTGAATGTTTAGTTCTCTCCTCTATCACGATTAAACAGGGCTTTCGAATGCGAATAGCAAAATGCATCATTGACAAATGTCTGAATATTACTGCATAAAAAAAAAACAGCTGGAGACTAGAATTTGCATAGAATTTGCAAGTACCAACAGCAGAACTGTTAACATCAGAGATTATCAATACCACTCTAAATTTAGCCCTGGGGCCCATTTAATACTGGTTTTGGGGCGGTACCCATCCCTAGTAACACTGGATAAAGCTCACTCTAAAGCCAAACATGCTGAAGACTAGCGATGCAAAAACGATCAACTGTTTCTTCTCAAAACTCATCTCCACCACTGACACACATTAAAAAGGCTGGCCGAATTCTCTCTCTTTGTAACTACAAAGGGGTTTCCCAGCACTGGTGAAATAAAGATGCTAAAGGACAAGTCTGAGGTCAGTATAGTGCAAAAGTCTTGACTAAAAGACTGTAAAAAGTCTTACATATGCAAGTGAGTGTGTGCCTATTAGGAGTGAGAACCGGTTAAACACGTTCGCCCTCGTCGCGTCACCTGTGTAACAGACTGTTATGATTTGTTTTGCTAATGTTAGAAGATTGATGGCATGTAAAGTGCATCAGGTTACACTTTATTTTACAGTACGTGTGCATACAGTGGACCTACCCATGGAAGTACTGAGTAGTACAAGCTAACTACATGGTTTAAGATACGGTTTAGTAGTAGGTTCAGGGTTAGTACCTAGTTAATACCCAGTTATTGTAGATGCTCTAATGAGTACACAGTATGTACACGTGGAACAGGACCGTAAAATAAAAAGGGCTACTGAACTCTGAACTGAACTGAATTCTGCTCAGTGTTCTCGGTTATAAACAGATCAAACAGACAACCAGAAGTAGTTACACTAACTGTAACCATGGTGGCAGAAGTAGTATAAATGTTATTAAATTATTGATTTCAGGGCTTGTACAACCTTTGAGAGAGAAATTCCAGCACTTTTCAGTGACTTTAAAGTATTCCCAGCATTCTAAAGCTCAGAAAATGATCCAGTTTAAATGTTATTTTAATAGGATAATCAAAATATACTTCATGGTAAACAAACACTTATTAAAATGAAAAAACATCAAATTATCACTATAACCAGTAGATGGCAGCAGAGGAGCACTTATTGGCTTATTAGTCATTCATCTCTACTTTTTGTTTTATATTTTGGTCTTAAAAAGTAACTATTATAAAACATCAACTCATCAAGAAATCTAGTTTTGCTCTTTTTTTGTGTATGAAATAAGAAAAGTCACAAAGTGCCTTGAAAAACAAACTTTTCAGTTTGTGACCGAATCACATCAAGAGCGCTCCTTTTATAATCACTGAAGTTGTCAGTCAGTTCCATATAAAACTACAGAAGAATAATGGTACATTAAAGACTAGAATATATGAATTTTCTACATAAAAATTATATTTTGCACATTTCTGTTGATAAAAGTAAATTTTGTGTGCTTCCCAACTCAAGCTCAGTGCTGTACTGTTAAATGTGCATTACCAAGAAATAAACATGTAATATTATTAGTAAGTGCACTTATATAAGAGTCTGGAGCCCTGGATATGTTGGCACTGATAGCCCCGCGCTTTCCTGTCTGATCTTACTGTCCCATCCAATAAATGACACACGTGCATGGGTGAACTGATAAATACGACCCATATCATGGATTTAGTAAGCACATGAAGTGTCATTTTGTGCTGTAACACTACAGACGCAGTGTGCATGAATGAGAGCAGACTACTGTCCTCTACATCTTGTGTGTCTGTGATGACAGAGGGACTGACTTGTCGAGCGCAGGGATGTTCCTCTTGACTGTGATGGCTCTGAAGCGCAGAATGATGTGAATGCAGAGAAACACCGCAATACTGTCGTAACAGTCTGACAGGTATGTGGACAGATTCTTCTGCAGACAGAGAAGAGAGACAAAGATGAGAATGGAGAATGTCTAATAAAAAAACTATTACAAACTATAATAATAACAATGTCGATTTTGTTAGCAAATTACACCACTAGAACAACAAAAACTATGGGAATATCATATCAAATTAATGATAAGGGAGTGACTGTACCAGGAACATGCTGAGTGTTTTTCCCATAATGCTGTTGAACAAATCCAGAGCAGAGTTTCCAGCCACCATGAAGAAGTCCGAGAGGAAGAGGAACTCTCGACAGCCGTTATCCAGCAGAGCGTAGTGCTGACTGCGGAAGAGCGTTTCGTACGGGTACTGACCGAGACAGAGACAGACGGATCAGGACTGAACACACAGAGAGTGCATCTCAGGGGCTCAGTCCCTCTTGCATTTCATAACTGAACACACGAATCAAGAAAAGCTTCCATTTTTGTTTTATGTCCACAGTTTTTCCAATGAAAAAATAAATACATAAATAAATAATGGAGGATAGGGGTGTAACGGTACACGTATTCGTACTCAACATTTCGGTACAGGTCTCTCGGTTCGGTGCACATGTGAACCGAACAAACACAGCGTTGTTTTAACCACTGCACGAGCAGAACTTCATTAGAAACTTCCAGTTTTATATACTGTATATACTTATATACTTTGATGAGAATCAAAGTCTCATCTTTCAAATTATGTCCTTTCTTTCAGGAAACAATAAATGTGGTTTTGACGCTCTTTATTCATTACAAATGTAATCGCACAATCAGTGTTTCAGCCACGGAAAAACGGCAATAAAACAGCTTGAAAACAAAACGTCACGTATCATTTCATTTCCCTCAGGCATTCATCAGTGTCCACAGCTCGTTAGTGCGTGATTAATGAAGTCTAGAAAAGAGCATTTCGCTAAATATTACACTATATACTCATTATATTTTACTCTATCTGTTAGTGATGTCTCATTATTTAATGTTTAAATAAATCTGTTATGAAGCGAGTTATGAGAGCCACTTTGTAAATTAATATTTCAACAACGAATAGAATTTGTATAATTTAGAAGTTAATTTAAAAACTGCATTATGTGCAATTTACATGTTTGCATACATGTATAAAAAAAAATAATTCATTTGAGTGTTAATTATATAAAAATAAATAGTAATTAAATTTAAGTTAGGGCTCTGTTGTTAACTGTAACCTTACAGTAATGTAAAAGGGCTCCTTAGAGGTTAGAGCAGAATCTGAGATGGACTTTTATCCTTAAGAAAGTTAAATTAATTTTATTTAAAGAAAGAGTGACTTGTTCAGTAAAGGACTGTTTAATATATAAAAAAGCAATTTTATGTTTAGTTTCTTCCCGCTGCTGTACCGACTCCATGCCGAACAGTGACGTCAATACCGAACCGTCATGTTTGTGTACCGTTACACCCCAGAAGAAGTGGACTGACCAATGACATAACTGTCCCACTGTAAACCATTTATCAGAGTCCCTGAACCGCACTCGCATTAAATCTGCTGCATCAGGAAGACTAAATTATTTATTTTCTCATGTAACAAGTAAACAAAAACAATTGATCAAAAAAAAATATTCGTAAATGAAATAAAATAAAAATATCAAAATAAATTAAACGAAACTAAACTAACAACAGTTATTGAAAAAACTAATTGAAATAAAATAGTTATCAAAAATAAATAATAGTTTTCGTAATTATTACGTTCTTCTCACCCCATGGTGGAAAAATATATGAGCTGTGTGGCGGTTTAGAGAAATACCTGTCAATGGTGCAACGTGGACGTGAGGTTGTCTGCAGAGACGCAAAGCGGTTTAAAGCAGATCCTGCACGCGTCCTGTTTGATAAACTCACACCTGCAGTACCCACTATCCCACAGCAGCACTAATTCTGCCTGCAAAAATAAGACTAAAATACTTATCTTCTGAACCGCACTCGCATTAAATCTGCTGCATCAGGAAGACTAAATTATTTATTTTCTCATGTAACAAGAAATTAAACCAACATCAGGCTTTGAGTCTGTGCTTTGAAGACAAACAGACAAGCAGCACAACATAATTAACAGAAAAAAAGACGAAAACACACGCAGCCTTTCTATAAACAATACAAAACTTTTGCCTACACCTTGTGAACAACCTGCCAGGCTATTTTAAACAAATTTACATAAATCACACGCTTTTAATTTTTCATAAATGAAAAGAACATATTTAAATATGCCTTGACTGTTAAACGCGATCGTCTCTCCTTAAACTCTGCAGTAGGCCTATAGGCTACGTGATCGTTGGTCCTTTAGAGAAGTACTAAAATTAAATTTGTATAGGCTACAGAAAGCGAGCAAAGAGCGCTCCCCAAACAAAAATCAACTCAAGCTTAAGTCTGAAGACTATAAAGAACATCTTCGACGGTCTTCAGACTGCAGAGTGTACAGACGAATAAGCTAGACGTCTGTGTCAAATAAAGTTCAAGTCTTTCTTTGGTCTGCACACTGCACTGCACACTAATTCTGCTAAACTTCAATTACTAAAACTGAAACTAAACTAAATAAAAACGAAACAGAAACAGAAAAAGCTCAGTGTCTCACTCTGGAGTCTCCTCTCTGAGCGGTGTGTGGGATCAGTATGGGCCCCTCCAGCTCCGCAGGACTCAGTACCGCCCCCCTCTGGCCAACAGTAAAAATAGTGTTCCTACTCTTGAGAGAAGGCTTGGAGAAAAAACCTGCTTAGCAGTTAAAGGAATCAACCACATTATAACGGCACAGCAGAAACACAAACGCCTTTCCCTACCAAACCCCTAAGAATATCTACTGATCATGAAGTAAGTGTGCTACTATAAGTGACTGTGGTCAGCCGGCGGTTTGAAGGATATCTTTTTTAGCTGTGTCCTCCACTCCCATCAGATCATCCTTATCTGCAACGTCTTCATACTGACAAAAAGAGAGAGAATGCAAAATTAAATATATATGCATCTACATACATACAGTTGCAATCAAAATTATTCAACTGCCTTGACCTACAAGACGTTCTGCTGCCGTGAACAAAATTATCTGAAAACAGTTTAACCAAGGCATCAGTAAATCATCAGAGCTTTGTGAAAGAAAGATAAAAGCCTACACAGTAAATCCAGGCATTAAAGATAAGGAGACTGGACCCTGAGAGCCAAAGCAGTGGTGCCTCAGATATGAGCCCAACTGGATATGAAGATTAAAAAGTACGTTCAGATGT
This sequence comes from Cyprinus carpio, assembly GCF_018340385.1. NCBI lineage: Eukaryota > Metazoa > Chordata > Actinopteri > Cypriniformes > Cyprinidae > Cyprinus > Cyprinus carpio. The sequence continues at coordinate 3,796,277 of NC_056590.1, forward strand.
ATTATCAGCCTATTATTATTTTTACATGTACTTTTTTTAGCTGCATTTAGACTGCAGATCTCAGTGCCCCAATCAGATTTTTTGACAACCTGCTTACACCTTTCATTTAAAAGAGATCCATGTCTGATATCTGTATTTACACGACACCGGCTTGACGTGAAAAACACTTATCATGGCTCAGTGCATTAGACAGTGATATTAAAAGACCAAACTCTGCACACACTTTATTAATAAAGCATACTATGTATAGAAAAGCACATGAGTCCAGAATCATGAGTTAGAACTTGTTGTGCTTTTTTTTTTTTTATGATTTTTCTCGAACGAACAGAGTCTCCACAACAGTTAGCAATAGACTGAAGCACTCGTCTGATTGTGTGTGTGGAGCTGCCAGCACTGTTAACAGCTGCAACACACACACAGTTCAGCTCCAGAGCAGACTGCCTCTTATTTAACAAACGAACATCCGGATATCCGATCTGTGGCACATGGGAGGAAAACATCTGAATCGGGTCACTTGATCCATGTAATGCAAATGCAGCCTTTGGTTTTGCTCGTTTTTAACAACTCTAAAGGTCTTTACACACTGGGTTTGAAATTTTCACATGCGTTTTTCCATTTTTCGCATTCATCATCCTTTCCTATTAAAATGCATGCTACGGATGCGAAAACGCAGAAAATCGAACCTGATCCGAATTTTTTATGACAGACGAAAGTTTCGGAGGCAGTGTGTAAATGTGAAGGACACAACGTGAGGTCGTATTTATTTTTCAACGTGTGAAAATTTTGGATGAAAATTTCGTGCTCTGAAAACTCTGAAACTAGTAGAAGCGTTTGTTCAGCTACCAATGTGCAACAGGCCACCGGTGCTCTGCATTAAAGCCTGTTCTGCCCAGTTAGACAGGAAGTCACTGTTCGAGCAGCCTGTAAAGCAGCCAGCCGCAGCTTTAGAGGTCAATAAATATACTCTCAAACTCATCCAGAAGCACTGTCTGTCACCTGGACTTTCAGCAGTCTGCCACTGTAGGACTTGAAGTAACTGAAGTAGATTTTGCTCATGGTGTCCACATACTCGTCCCGGACCTCCTTAGCAACTGTCCTCTCATTGGCTAACAGGAACTGATAGAAAAACCTGCAGATGAGCAGAAACACATCCGTAATCAGTACAGCGCTTCTCACTCAACAGAAATGAGAAGTTAAAAGTAGTTCAAAGTGGAGAGAATGATATTTTACGGTGTTTCTATTAGATATTGTTCTTATTTGTTATGGTGTCGAGGGCAGGTCAGTCTCAAGAAATGAAGGCAAAGGATTTTTGGATTCACTTACTTTTGTCATTTCTTTTCAGAAAGGCTCCGTCAAACACAAGTAGGGAACAGGCATAGACTCTGGGGGACCACCGCCATGTGTGACGGACCAGTGGACAGCCAATATTATGATTATTAAAGATTAATTAATAACACACGATCTTTACATTCAGAGTATTGTGGAGTTTACTGTTACAGGGCTGAAGGAAAGAAATCCTACATGTGAGAAACAGCTTGTTTTAAAAGGTGACTGTCACAGCATAGTGGGGTTGAACTGAGAGGGCAGAGACGAAGTCAGATTCGGCCTTCTCTGAGAAATCTTTTGCTGCTTCTCATTATTCTAATGAAGCCACGCACCTGTACTTGAGTAGTGTGTTCTGAGGGATCTGGTAGTTGGTCATGGGCTTTCTGAAGGAGTAGATCTTCTGCAGGATGAACTCACGGATCTTTGAGACGGCCTGTAATCAGGATCAGAACAGAGGGAAAACTCAGTAGCGTTCATTTTCAATGCTTCTGTTCAATCAAGAATGCTGAGATCATTGTAGAATCTTTGATTTGCTCTGACTTTAATTTTGAGGCGATCTACGATGTCCTGTATGTCGGAGCAGGCGAGGGTTTCTTTGAAGCTGAGCTCTTTAGCGTAGTTGATCTTGCTGTTGAGCTCGTGAAGCTGCTCCAGAAACTCCTGCTCCGTCACAGGACTGTCCAGAATCACACTGAAACACACACACACACACACACACACTCACAGTTCTTCACTGAATGATTGAGAAGGTAAACCGCTGTCTGTAATGAGTGCGTGTGCTTACGAGATCATGGTGCTGGGGACGACCAGCTCGTCCACCAGCTGGCTGAGCTGACTGCGCACGGCCTGCCGGTTCTTCAGCCTCAGGTTCATGCTGACCGACTGCTGCTGCAGCGTCTGGATCTCGCTGCTGATGGACGACAGGTCGCTCTGGAAGCTGCTCAGCATGCCCTCCATTCGCTGGACACAGAGGAGCGCAGCAGCAAACTCAACACAGCTTAGTGAACAGTTTCGGAGAATTTGATGTTTCCCCATTCAAAGAGAGAGGATGCATGCCCGAGAGGCGTTTCAGAGATGGCCACAGAGTGACACGACTTGTCTTAAAAGGACTTTAATATTAAAGTAACGTTAGAGTTCATAAGCACAATGCTGCTTTGTTTACAGCGGTAACCAAGGAAACACTGTATCACTGCTGTTCATAAGCGCAGCTCTGCTTTGTTTACAGCGGTAACCAAGGAAACACTGTATCACTGCTGTTCATAAGCGCAGCTCTGTATCACTGTAACCAAGGAAACACTGTATCACTGCTTTCATAAGCGCAGCTCTGCTTTGTTTACAGCGGTAACCAAGGAAACACTGTATCACTGCTGTTCATCGCAGCTGCTGTCCGGTGAGCGCCACCTGCTGTCAGCGGTCCAAGGAAACACTTCTAAATTATACAGTCTAATTCAGTCAGTGACTCCACATCTCATTCAGCTCGTCTGCTGTTTCCTTCAGATATGTTTTGTATAGTTTCACAAAACTAAAGTCAGATCATTCTGTTTTTTCTTCAGATTTCTAAATTATACAGTCTAATTTAGATTAAAAACTGCTCATGCTGCATGTACACTGCATCTTTGTTTGGATCATGATTAAATCCAGTGGTTGCCTCTAAAGCCTTAGTTCGCTCATATTAAGAGATTTATTTTATTTGTGTAACTTGTTTGATTTGGGGCTTGTTTTAAAATTAAAGTTTTGTTATATTTCAATTTCACAAAGAAACGTGCAGCAAAAGCCTAATAAAACGACACCTTTTCATTTACTTTATAATGCCTTCAATCTCATTTTGTTAAAAAAAATCGTGATAAAATCGAATTGTGAAATCGAAATGGTGAATTGAGTCGTGAGTTGAGTGAATCGTTACATGCCTAATTAAGAACACCGCCTGTCTTCCAATCAGTGTTCTTTTAGAATCAATGAGATGCTACTACAGTTTTTATGAATATTTTCAATTAGATTTTAGTTTCATGTTAATATTCAAGTTTACTAGTTTTTGTTATTTTTAAAAATGTCTACATAGTTTTTTCAAATTATTTATATTTCACTTTTAGTTATATTAGAACATAAAGTTAAACTTAATCAAAATGAGAAATGTTGCCTTGGAAATGAACTAAAATAAAATAAGCTTATGATATTTATATTTTATTTCAGTAATTTGATATTAATAAAATTAGAAAAGAAAGAAAGAAAACTGTGCTTGTCAGTTGATTTCAGGCGGTCCTTAAGTGTGCAAAATCACTGATGAAGCAACAGCAAACGCTTCATAACTTCTGTCATGAGTAAATACATTCAATATAGACATACATACAAGTAACAAATAAAAGTGAACCATGCAGCTTTTCTTCTGAGTTATAGTTTGTGGAATTTGTGTTATTTATGTCAGAGTTTGTCAAAGCACACACTCACCTCCAGTATGGAGTCGCAGGCTGTGATCTGGTTGTGTAAAGAGGCAATATTCTGACTCTCTTTGATATCTGCACCAGCGCTACTGTTAAGGGTCTCTACAAACATCCGTGACAAACAGAGCAGGAGAAAAACATTCTGTGCAGAATCATAACGTTGACAGGAGGAAGCAGTTAAAGTAAAGATTTGTTTCTCTGGATGAGTGGACGTGTTTTGGTGCGATTCTAAGTATGGATACAGTCCTTGATTGATGCTTGTTCGATGCGCTGCAGCTCCGTCTCCACCTGTTTAGAGTACTGCCGCAGATCCACACCCTGACCACACAAACACATGAGACACACACACACACACACACACACACACACACATCAGCAGATCAGCTTCATCTCACCGTCCTGAGCGCCTCCTTCACCAGATCATCCTCCAGATTCGCTTGAATGTGAACTGAAAACAGTCAAACAACAAGGAACTTACTAGTGCATTCTGGGAATAAGCTCCCTGCACTTCCCTTAGCCAATGAAAACACGAAACCAAACACAGAACTCACTGTCCACCTCGTCCAGAATGAACTCATCTGTGGTGATGTCCAGATCCCCCAGATTCAGTGCAGGAGCCGCGTCAAAGTCAGACTTCTGCCGACACATGACAGAGACAGAGAGAGAGAGAGAGAGAGAGAGAGAGAGACAGAGAGAGAGACAGAGAGAGAGAGAGAGACAGAGAGAGAGAGAGAGAGAGAGAGAGAGAGAGAGAGAGAGAGAGAGAGAGAGAGAGAGAGAGAGAGAGAGAGAGAGAGAGAGAGAGAGAGAGAGAGAGAGAGAGAGAGAGAGAGAGAGAGAGAGAGAGAGAGAGAGAGAGAGAGAGAGAGAGAGAGAGAGAGAGAGAGAGAGAGAGAGAGAGAGACAGAGAGGGAGAGAGAGAGAGCATCAGTACAGACTCAAACACATTATCCCGAGAGCAGAGCCAAACAAACGCTCATGCCATCATTACATGAACCGGGAGCACCGGCTGTTTTAACATTTGAATAGTAAACATTTGTAAAAAATTATATAAAGATTGTTAAATAAAAATTCACAGCCATATTACAACGATAAACAATGACATGACCGTTAATATTTCAGTACATTAAATAATTATTTAAACCCTTTAAAGGTTGAAGACAGGAGCACGCTTGAGTTCAATAATTAAGAAAAAAAACTATTTACAGGTAATTGTCATTCACTCGAACAGAAATGCCACACATATCACTCCAATTTCAGAGAAAAGCAGCAGCAAATTCAGTCACAAAAAATAATAATAATAAAAATAAATAAATTAGCAGATTCTTCTTTTCACACATACTAGCATCTGTGCTATAACAAAGTGTGCAACCTCATGGCTTCAGTTTCAGAAGTGTCTCTCCTCTTCATATAAACCTGTAATATCCCCGTCTTTATTAGATATTACATATTACTCTGTAACTAGATATTGCTTCTTATATGCATCAGATATGAATCTGTGGAATTCTGATGGGACTAAACTGAGCTCTGCAGGTGAACACAGCTGCTATCTGCTGATGATGTTTCAACTAATATCTAAAAAGTCATTAAAGTGATAAAGTTCCTTGAGATTTGTTGGCGTGATTCAAAAACATTTCTGGCACTTGTCATTCATTATTAGTGATTTTGCGTGTGAGTATATAGTAGTAGATATACATGCGTACACAACCGAGAAGCCAGCAGAAAACCTCTGACACTACTGAACGCGTAAAAGAAGAACATAATTGCACTGTTCGCCGTATTGTGTCGATGTTTGACGCGTCACTGCACTGTCACGTGATCTTACTGATATGACCAAACACGAGCTATCTGTAGATGTTGAGAGAACTAACGAGCCTCGCAGGCCGATATCAGTCGCGGTGATCTCTGTGGGGAAGTGCTGCTCACCTCGTCATGTAGATACGCCGCAGAATCAGACTACACGTCCGTTCAGTATCACAGTCCCGCGGAAAACAAACGCGCGTCACTCTGAAAAATCATCAGACTTGCCAACGTCTTTCAAAGGAAAGTAGCTAAACCGCGGAAAACAAACGCGCTAGATGTCGTCATACGTTAATTAATTCATGACGCAAGTGCGTCGTATTTTCTTGCCTCCCTGTAAGACACTGCATTTTAATGCAGCCAAATTCGCAATAAAACTGTTTTTATTATTATATTTTTAATGTTTCTGTTTTAAACCGCGGAATTTATTATAATGACTGAAACGCGGTCCATTAAGTCATAACCATCTCAAAGCTTAATCTGACTAAAATCCTATTCACGACATTTCTAATGAAATTCAAATACACATATGATTAAGCGGTTGTGCTGTGATTTCGCATCGCATGTACGGAACAGAATATATTTTTTTAACTGAAAGTGCTGTCTGCTCCTCTCTGCGCTCGCTAAACAGAGCAGATGCAGAGAGAGATGTGTGTGTGCGCGCTGGAAAGAGAGACCTCGCGCTCGTGCGGTAGTACCAGTCAGTCTCAGAGACTAAATAAGGTTTGTCCAAGATAGTCGCTAGATTTGTCGCTAGTCGCTTTTTACGAAAAATGGCTAAGGGGGTCTGAAAAGTCGCTAAATCTACGACAAAGTCGCTAAGTTGTCAACACTGGTTCACAAAGACTACACGTCCGTTCAGTATCACAGTCCCGCGGAAAACAAACGCGCGTCACTCTGAAAAAACAATAAAAAACCAACTAAAAAAAAGAGTAAAAAACCCTGAATAAAAAATACACAGTATAAAAAACCGCTCTATAATATTTTTAAACAGCATCGCTTTGAAATATTGTTTTAGTTCGCATCGGCCCGCCGGACATTTGCATCGCGACGGAACATGTTCCTGTCGAGTTCACGCGTCCAGTGGTGAAATTCTCGCGAGATCGTGATCACTTCCTCTTTGCGCGGAACCAGCGGACAAGATGGTAAGCACGAAATGATGTCCTGAAGATTGTAGTTGAAATCTCTGAACATCGCGCTTATTTGCGAGTGTATAACAGCGCTGATTTAACAGCCTATCATTTGAATACATATAGGATATATTTAAGAGAAAATGACTGGTTTATGATATAGAGTAAGAGTTAAAGCAGTCACAGAAAGCCCGCGCTCAGTCAGCGTACATGCTCCGCGGTATTAGCACGGTGTGAGTTTATGTTGGTGTATAGAAGCAGTCTGTAACCCGCGGGCTTTATCAGAGTATTACGGCACAGTTCAGACTGACTCTCTGTGTGTGTCTCTCTCTCTCTGTGTATGTGTGTGTGTGTGTGTGTGTGTGTTCTCAGTCGCTCGTCATTCCAGAGAAGTTCCAGCACATTCTGCGTGTCCTGAACACCAACATCGACGGAAGACGCAAGATCGCGTTCGCCATCACCGCCATCAAGGTGCGTTTAACTGCGAGCGTCCCGCACCGAGACTATCTTACAGGGACATGAGTTCCGCACCGCAGTCTGTGTGAGAAGAGTGTGTGTGTAAGAGAGAGTGTGTTGATCTCTCGTCTGCTCTAGAGAGTGTGTGAGTAGAGAGTGGGTGTTGATCTCTGTAGAGAGTGTGTGATTATATATCGTCTGATCAAAAAATTGTTTTACTAGAGAAAATCAGTGTTGATCTCTGGTGTGCTCTGCAGGGGGTGGGGAGGCGATATGCTCATGTGGTGCTGAGGAAAGCAGACATTGACCTGAACAAGAGGGCTGGAGAACTCACTGACGATGAGGTATGTCACTAGAACTGACCACTAAACGAGAGCGTATCAGTTATTTTGACGTCTCAAATGAAAATGAGGTGTGATCAAGTGTAAGACTGTGTGTGACTGTGTACAGGTGTGTACAGTAACGTTAATCAGAAGTGTGATTGATTGATTGACAGGTGGAGAGGGTGGTGACCATTATGCAGAATCCTCGCCAGTACAAAATCCCTGACTGGTTCCTGAACAGACAGAAGGACATTAAAGACGGGAAATACAGTCAGGTACAGTCTGAGTGCTGCTTTAACCTTCGTTATTTTATCATGAGAAAGGGTCGACTACGAAGCTGTGACTGCTCACAATGCAGCAGTAGTTGTCATTGCTGGCACATTAAGAGAGGTGCTTCATTCTCCACGGGTCCGGCTTGTCTGGACAGTGTTGAAGAGGCCCTGGTGGGGGTACCGACTGGACCCGGTTAGGCCAGTTTGCAGTCACTGAGTGTTGATGTGGTTTCCTGCAGGTCCTCGCTAACGGTCTGGACAACAAACTGAGAGAAGATCTGGAGCGTCTGAAGAAGATCAGAGCTCACCGCGGTCTCCGTCACTTCTGGGGGTGAGTTTCTGCAGCACGCTCACGGCGAGTGTTTAGAGACACCGTGACTTCTGTGTGTACGGGACGACACCCGGAGCGTTGCTCATGGGATCCCTGATGTCAGCCCAGGGCAGGTTCTGCGGGGCACTAGAGGTGCTAAATGCCCTCAAACGAGAGCTGATCTGGCAAACGCTCCAGTGCGTATCTGTTTGCACTGTGGACAGCGTCAAAAGTTACTGCTTCAATGCTGTTTGTGCAGCGTTAAGCGATGTAGCCAATCACAGACCGATCTGTTGATTTCTTGAACGCAGTGGCCAAAAAGAGAGGTTTTAGTTGGTCAGAGTTCACTCACTGCTCAGAGGTTTTTATTAACTTTGTTATAACTAACAAAGTACAGATGCGATGTAACTTACGGATGCTTTTTAGTGATGATAAAGGCAGAGCGCTTTGTGTGCGTTCTATGCAGTAATCCATTCAGAATTTGTATGAAACTCTTTTTTTTTTTTTTTTTTTTTTTTTTTTTTTCTTCGGACACACACACTGCAAAGTTTCAGGAACGACATGCACATATTTCTGCTGCATTGACTCTCGGGATAGCAGTGATAGAAAGGGACGGTGATTTAATTCTGGAACACTCGTTGATCTCTGGCCCCTCAGATGTGTTCAGTCCTCATGTGATGGGTTGTGTACTCACTGTTGTCTCTTCTCTCCTCTAGTCTGCGTGTGCGCGGTCAGCACACCAAGACCACCGGGCGCCGCGGCAGAACTGTGGGAGTGTCCAAGAAGAAGTAAACCTTGAATAAAAGTCAACTGTTTATCCAATCTGTGTCCTGCTCTCTATCTTTACTGATCTTCTCATCTTACAGTGAACTTATGAAGTCTGTAATCTATCAGTTCTGCCAGGATTTGACACGGGTCCTTTATAGGGCCTTTCACACCGCAGGAACCTTTTCATAGTATCAGAACTAATTGTGGAACGACCCACTTTTGGGTGTTTTCGCACCGCAGGAACTGGGTGTGATTTTAGTACCGGACTGCCTTTTTCAAGAACCAAATTAGCTCCTACTCCAGAGCAGGGTCTAACAAGTACAACTGGTGCTACACGTGATGTAAGTGATTTAAAACACTGTGTAACATACTGTAAACATTCTCAACTTATTTCACAAGTATGACGAACAGTGATAACTATACAGACACTTGTAGCAAATGTAGCACTGCCAGTTGTCGTTGGAGATTCTTCCTCCTTTCCGTTCTTTATATCGCTTTACGTATACGTCGACATTCCATGTCCATAATTGTGAAACCCGCAAGACGCAACAAAAACACAGCTCCGATCACAGCGTCCTCCATCCTCCTGTTGTTAACGTTGTTTTTTGTTTGTTTTTGTTATTGAACGCCGCACACAAATGTTGCTGTCGACCAGCTTACGTCACTTACTAGTACTCGGTGCGGATTCAACCCTTTATTAAATGGTTCTGGGAAACCGTTCACGCAAAATCATCCCAGTACTTAAGTCCTGTACATTTAGTTCTGGAACTAAAGCAATGCGAAAGGCCATTATAAGACACTGGGCAGTTTAGTGGCTCATCTTCAAGACTCCAGATCTGTCCAGTTCAGCAGTCTTACAGTCCAGTATAAATGTGTCCATCATTATTAATGAAAAAGATGCAGTAAGGTGTGGGTGAATTTGTTCAAAAACTAGTTAGGAAAGTAATGAAAATAACCATTTTAACCACTACACACAGTTTTCCCTTGAATGCTGGATACTTTCTGTTCCTCTGATTTCAGTTCTATGGAAGCTTGTTTCCACCACGCTTGTGACGTTCTAATCTCAAAAATCAGACCTTTTTTTTTCCTCACATTTGTGTTTTGTTACTGAAACAAAATAACTATTTGTGGTCGTAGTTGGGACTTTTATTCTCAATAGTGAGGAGGGAAAAAGTTGCAATTCCCTTTTTGTTTTTATTTTGTGGCGGAAACAAGCTTCCATTCAATTCAGATTCACGAATGTGGCCACCTTTATATAAAAAGAAAAAAAAAATCATGAAGGTGTCTGTTACTCCGTATCTTCTGACCAGAGCCTGGGGTGTGTTATAACCTTAATATTAGAACAGATTAAAATAACCAATTATGATTGGTCATGAATCATGACAAGTCAAAGAATTACTTCAATAAAAAAAACGGAGACCATATTAAGTGAAGGAATGGTGAAAACAAGCATGTAAATCACTGAATGAATGAAATTCTAAATGAAGAAGAACAGAAAACGACACGGTAGCTGCAGAGGACTTGCTGGATTTAGGGCCTGTCCCAAACCCCTCACGTGCTGTCCATACACACTACTTGTCTAGGAACAACATTTATGACCTCATGGGACACATTTACAACAGAGCTTTATTTACACTAAGATGCTCTCAAGTGTCCTAGACCGCAAGTGTGGGATTCAACACTTTAAAATAAGCTTAGAAATATCTGTTCAGTCTGTGACGGACAACACAATTTAACAGTGATGATGAGCAGTTGTTTTACAAAATATACATAATCATCTGTACCTCTACCAGTAAAATGTGCCGTACATTTTATCACCAAATTATAATAGCTAATAAATTTAATTTCAGGCTATGCAAATTCTTAAACATGATGAATGCTGGGATGCACTCGGTCTCAGTGCAGTATGTAGTGTGTGTCAGAGCCTGTACAGTTAATGTCTACTGTACATACAGATGCTCTCAAGTGTCCTAGACCGCAAGTGTGGGAATAGGAACAGGCCCTTATTTTCCACAGATGTACAGTTAATGTCTACTGTACATACAGTAAGAGTAAGTGGATGAGCGGCACTGATCTCTGCTGACTGTATCTGTGCTGATCTCAGCAGAGCAGGAGTCTCTGCAGAAAGAGACCGTTATCGTCTTTCAGGCTAGAGATGACTTCCCTGGGCTTCCGTCCATCTGTCCCAGTCGAGGCGTCTGATTCTGGTCTTGTGTAGCAGCGTAGAAGAGCTCCAGAGGCTTGCAGAACTCCTCATTCACCAGCTCCAGAGTCAAAGAGAAAGACAGAGAGGATGAAGACAGCTCAAGCCACACTCGGATGTCTCTGACAGCAGCGGCAGCGTGACTCACGGAGAACTGTCCCGCCACTGTGCTGATGTAGATGGTGAACCGCTTCTCGCTGACGTCCTGCAGGGCTCCCGGCTCTCCCTCCTGATCCAGGTGCAGGGCCAGGTACTTGGACAGGTGGTCCACGGTGGCGTTGGCTGTCGTGACTACACTGCCATCCATGAAGCTTTAGGAGCACACACACAGCATAATCAGTGTTAAATCATCTACTGTCTTCTGGAAGAAAGAGCTCACCTGGCCTTAAAGTGGAAGTCTGGGAATGCAAGTGTGAGATTTCAACATCACAATGCTGTTACAGTTCATCCTGTAATGCCTTCATGCTTTAAAATCCTCCTCCAGCGCTGAAGGCTGCTGTCCCTGAAGAATCACCCTCAGCTTACGCAGGGTTTATGGCTTTATCAGACCAAGTAAAGAATATTTAAGGAATAAATCCAATAGAAAACATTACCTCAATATGGTCTCAAAGCATAAAGGTCTTGTGTTAGCAACACTTAAAAGTTTTAAAAATACATCTTCCAACAGATCGTTAGTACTTTAGAATTCAGTTTACAAAAGTAGCTTAAGGCTTGAATAGCTCTGCTCCCAACCACCAGAATATGGACATAATGTCACTGTACCTCAGTATTCAGTCTTGTTTTCCAGTGAAAAACGTCTAAAGTTTCTTAAATTAAGATAAATTTACTGGAGAATAAAAAGTCTTGTTTTATTAGAAATTAATCAAAGTGTTTATGATTAAAACAAGAACAAAAATCAAGTTTTCATTCCCCAGATATTTGTTCTTGCTTTAAGTGTAAACTCACTTCATTTTGTTCAGTTTCAGAAACTTAATTTTGCATCTCCAATAAACATATCTTGTTTTAAGGATGTTTAGGTTTTCTTACTGAGGAAAATCTTCATGTTTTTGCAGTGCATGCAACATTTAATGTCACGACTTTGTATTTGAGACTTTCTGCTCTGATTAAGACCTCACAAAGCCTTCATTTGTGTTAGGGTGACCTCTGGGGGGTATTCCAGAAAGCAGGTTATGTGACATACCCGGGTATGTTTAAGAGTAAGCTGTAACCTCAACTTTCGGTTCCAAAAACGGAGGTAACTTTCATGTTAGTAGTCATAGCAACTTACTCTCTGAACTTATCCTGCTCCGGAGCAGCTTCTGTTCCAGGGTTAGTTCACTTCAGCGAGCCTTCAGTGGGCGTGACAGATAGCGGACAACATTATTCAATTCAAGTTTATTTGTTTAGTGCTTTTTATGATACAAATTTAGATTAAATACAGATTAAGTTTCTACAATATTTAGTAGTAGCTTATCAGTGGTGACTGTCAGTTTATGTGCATACGGCAGAAATGTTCAGAAAAATCAATAAAAGACGTAAACAAACAGACGATTAACAGCAATTATGCAATCAAACTTATAGCAAAATATGGTAGTTCTGTATGTTGTTTCAGGGTTAGCATCATGATCTAGGTCCTCTGAGGGGTTGGCATCATCTCTTCTCAGGTGTTCTGGATCCAGACTGGAGCTTGTGTAAATCCTAGTTACCACGGGATGTAAATCCAGCAGAAACAGAGAAACAAATAGAGACATAATTAGCATAGCTGCTGTTCCAGCCAAGTAAAATTAATTAGTTTAACCCAAGCTAAAGAATAATAATGCACATTTGATCAGATATAACTGCAGTCCAAAATTAGATGTATTATTTGAATGCTTGGCCAAAGAGGTGTGTTTTTAATCTAGATTTAAACAGAGAAAAAGTGTGTTTGAACCCCCGAACAGTATCAGGAAGGCTATTCCAGAGTTTGGGAGCCAAATGCGAAAAAAGCTCTACCTCCTTTAGTGGACTTTGCTATCCTAGGTACTATCAAAAGTCCAGCGTTTTGTGACCTTAGGGAGCGTGATGGATTGTAGCGTGGTAGAAGACTAGTTAGGTACGCAGGAGCTAAACCATTAAGGGCCTTATAAATAAGTAATAATATTTTGTAACTGATACGGAGCTTAATAGGTAGCCAGTGCAGAGACTGTAAAATTGGGGTAATATGATCATATTTTCTTGACCTGGTAAGAACTATAGCCGCTGCATTTTGGACTACCTGTAGCTTGTTTATTGAGGATGCAGGGACAACCAGCTAGCAGTTCATTACAATAGTCCAGTCTAGAGGTCATGAACGCATGAACTAGCTTTTCTGCATCAGAAACAGGTAACATGTTTCGTAGCTTGGCAGTGTTTCTAAGATGGAAGAATGCTGTTTTTGTAACATGGGAAATATGATTTTCAAAAGACAAGTTACTGTCTAATATAACACCCAGATTTATGACAGTAGAGGAAGTAACAGTACATCCATCTAGTTGCAAATTGTAATCTACAAGATTCTGTTGAATGTTTTCTGGTCCAATAAGTAATATCTCTGTCTTATCTGAATTTAATAGGAGAAAATTATTGGTCATCCAATCTTTTACATTTTTAACACACTCTGTTAGCTTTTTAGTGTATTTTTAGTGTAAGTTTTTTCTACTCACAAATAAAGATGAGGTAAAACTGCAAATAATATCGGGGCAAGAAGAAAATATTAATTTAAGGCTCGACTTGAGCAAGAGAGCTGATTTTTTTTTCCCTGAATATCTGCACGATTGCAAATGTGATTTTGATTTTTTTCAATAAACAATCATTTTATATCGTGTTACATTTTAGACACAATATTGTCTGTTCCCTTTCGATTCGGTCACTCCACATTTCTATGGGAATTACCCTTTCCTTCAAATGCTACCGAAGCCTTATTGAATCACGCCAGTGAAACTGGCAAATGGCATTCATATGAGGGGCTCCCACTATATATAAAGTGGCACTTGTACGTCATCCATTCAGAATCTTTTCCTTCAGCCAACTTTCTATGAGAAGCAAGAAGCCTCTCATCAAGAGTACTCACTGTGATCTACATGCTGCAGCAGACACGCCTTCTCTCCCCTGCTGTGTTCCAGTGAGCTTCGGACAAGGATGACCTCTTGCGATTGCTTCGGAGCAATGGAACCAATCGAACTCTCCGATGGCCACAAATCAGGCGCTTGGAGGATCACACTGCCCCCACTGTGGCGATATGAGCCTTTGGACTCTCAGGCTCTGTGTTGCCATAGTCCAAGGCGATGAACTCTCCCAAATAGCTCTTGCACGCTCTTTCTCTGCAACCTCTTTTGAACCAAGGAGTATAGTGTCGTGAGTTTCTCTCCGGGTCAGGTGACGAGTTCACAATGGCTCAGTGCCCACGGGCTCCTCACCCCCCTGGTGCAGGTTCCCTTCCAGTGCGCTTCATGACAGCTGTTATTCATCCCTCCCCCAGCACGTGAGATATGAGGTCTTTCAGTGCCATGGAGGACACTGAGGATGCAGCGTCTGCGAGGGAGGAGTGGTCCAACAGCCCGCTGGATTACACTGCATCTCACGGCAGCGACACGGGGGACCTCCATCATAGTGCACCAATGTCGGGCTCCTAAGCGTCCTGACCAAGGTGGTTGATGATCTCAGTTTGGAATGGGCACCTCCTGCCGAGCCGGCCAGAAGCCGTCTGGACAAGTGGTACCTCCAGTCGGACCGTGACCGAAAGGACACCCCATGGAGGTTATTTTTCCCGGTGTTGCATGAAGAAAATAGCAAAGTCGTGGGAACACGCCACTCACTAGTTGAGTGTACAATCTGGGATCCTCCCTCCAGTCATCTGTGGACGGCGCTGGCTGAGTGGGGTATGTTAAACTCCCCCCAGGAGGAAGCTGTTGCTGCCCACCTTTGTCCTGCAGTCATGGCCAACTAGAGAGTGAGTAACAACGCGTCTCTCCCCTGTAAATCTTGCCGCGCCGCCACAAACTTCGCTGGCAAGGCTTTCTCTGCAGCAGGCCAGGCAGCTTCAGCACTGCATGTCATGGCGATACTCCAGGTGTATCAGGCCAAACTTCTCAAGTCACTGGATGAGAGTGGCCTGGACCCTGAAGTCTTCAAAGAGCTCCGACACGCCACGGATCTGGCCCTCAGAGCGAAAGTTACAGCTCCCGTGATCGGTCGCAACATGGGGAATCTTGTAGTTCTGGATCGTCACCTGCGGCTTACCCTGACTGAGTTGAAAGACTCAGAGAAGACGGACCTTCTGGGCGCACCCGTTGAAGTGCAGGGTCTCTTTGGAGCGGCATGGGAGACGTTCACGGAGCACTTCGTTGAAGTGCAGAAGGCCATTTATCCACTTCCTGCCAAAACGCGTTGGCGTGAACCCTCCTGCGCATTCCTGCTCCTCAAAACTAACGGAATGCATAGTCGATATAAAAAACTGGATGACGAGTAATTTCTTACTGCTAAATTCTGAAAAAACAGAGGTGTTAATTATAGGGCCTAAAAACTCTGCATGTAATAACCTAGAACGCTGTCTAAAACTTGATGGCTGCTCTGTCAATTCTTGGTCATCAGTTAGGAACCTAGGTGTCCTATTTGATAGCAACCTTTCCTTAGAAAGCCACGTTCCTAGCATCTGTAAAACTGCATTTTTTCTCTAAATTACGGCCTATGCTCTCAATGTCAAATGCAGAAATGTTAATCCATGTGTTTATGACCTCAAGGTTAGACTATTGTAATGCTCTATTGGGTGGTTGTTCTGCACGCTTAGTAAAAAAACTCCAGTTAGTCCAAAATCAAGGTCAAGGTCAAGGTGAACTTTATTGTCCCACAAGGAGAAATTCATATGGTCATTCATTCATTACACGCCCTTATCATAACATATTCTTCAAAAAACAAACACAACACATAAAACACAATCTATACAAAAAATAACAGTACTACAAGAATGAAAATTACAATCCAACATTTAACGTTAAAAATTTATAATATTATCAGATAACTAAAACTATGATAGCTTGCGATGTGCTTGATCATTATACAATCTGATCGCTATGGGGACAAATGATTTATTATACCTTTCTGTTCTAATTCTCTGTTGTAAAATTCTACCAGTTGACCTATTACTTCTCATAAATTTATGATATAGAGGGTGAGTAGGGTCATTAAGGATTTGGTCAAGTCTTTTTTGAAATAAGCTCATTGTACAGCTGAGCTACCGACACCTGGTCAATTCCAATGATCCTGCTGGCCATCTTGATCATGCGCTGCAATTTCTTTTGGTCCTTAACATGCATGTTACCAAACACACAGATGAGGCCAAAGGACAAAACACTCTGAAGTAGGCTTTTATAAAACATTACAAGAATGTGTTTTTCTAATCTAAAATTATATAATTTCCTAAGGAAGTACATCCGCTGGTGCATTTTCTTAATTTTGTTCAGTGCACATTCAATAAAAGTTAATTTAGAATCAATTTCAACTCCCAAGTATTCATACGTTGAGACCCTCTCCACTAATTCACCATTAATATTAGAGGGGGGAACTATCATTCTATTTTTGCTAAAATTTATAACCATCTCTTTTGTTTTCTTCACATTGATTTCCAGAAAATTTTCAGAACACCACTGAGTGAAACCCTGCAATTCCCTCTGAAAACCACTCACAGAAGATATGTCCGACTTTAAAAAACCAACCAATGCTGTGTCGTCAGGATATTTAAAATAAATGTGAGCTGAAGAGGAAGCTTGACAATTATTAGTGTATAATGTATATAGAATAGGCGACAGAACACACCCTTGTGGTGCCCCTGTATTTATCATTTTTGAGGATGATATGCATGAATTAAATCTGACCTGCTGACCACGATCTGTCAAGAAGTCATAGATCCATAAAATCATTTGGGGATTTACTCCCAAATGCACTAATTTTCTCACCAGCAGGTGGGGTTGGATCGTATTAAAAGCACTACTGAAATCAATGAACACAATCTTGACCAGGCTCTGAGCATGTTCAAGGTGCTCATGAGTGCTGTTAATCAAAGATAATAGTGCATCCTCAACACCTCTCTCTGCACGATAAGCAAATTGATTCGGGTCTAAAAGGGGTGAAACCTCTTGGAGAAGTTGATTTAAAATTATTTTTTCAAAACATTTCATAACTGCAGAGGTAAGGGCAACAGGGCGCAGATCATTAAAGTCCTTAGGTCTATTGTTTTTTAGGCACAGGCACTATTAAGGACTGTTTCCATAGGCTGGGAATAACACCTGTATCTAATGACAGCTGAAACAACCTATGGAAGGGCTGTGCCAACTGATCAGCACACACCTTTAATGTCCTGCAGCTAATACCATCAGGTCCACATGCTTTACGAGGATTTACACGTCTAAAATAGAATTTGACCTCGTCCATGGGGATATCAAAATCTATACCCTTCATGTCTCTTACTGCTGTAATGATCTCATTCTGTTCAACTTTAAAATCATATATATCAAATCTACAGTAAAAATCATTTAATTCATTTGCCATATTAAAATTATTCTCTGCTACCAACGGATGCTTCTTGGACTTATATCCTGTGATAGATTGGACTCCCTGCCAATGCAGCAGCTAGAGTTCTTACTAGAACCAGGAAGTATGATCATATTAGCCCGGTTCTGTCAACACTGCACTGGCTCCCTATCAAACATCGTATAGATTTTAAAATCTTGCTTATTACTTATAAAGCCCTGAATGGTTTAGCACCTCGGTATTTGAACAAGCTCTTGTTACATTATAGTCCTCCACGTCCGCTCTGTTCTCAAAACTCTGGCAATTTGATAATACCTAGAATATCAAAGTCAACTGAGGGCGGCAGATCCTTCTCCTATTTAGCGCCCAAACTCTGGAATAACCTACCTAACATTGTTCGGGAGGCAGACACACTCTTGCAGTTTAAATCTAGATTAAAGACCCATCTCTTTAACCTGGCTTACACATAACATACTAATACACTTCTAATATCCAAATCCGTTAAAGGATTTTTTAGGCTGCATTAATTAGGTAAACCGGAACCGGGAACACTTCCCATAACACCCCGATGTACTTGCTACATCGTTAGAAGAATGGCATCTACGCTCTTAATAGTCTGTTTCTCTTTTTTTCCGAGGTCACCGTAGCCACCAGATCCAGTCTGTATCCAAGTCAGAGGGTCACTGCAGTCACCCGGATCCAGTATGTATCCAGCCCAGATGGTGGAACAGCACCTAGAAAGGACCTCTACAGCCCTGAAAGACAGCGGAGACCAGGACTAGAGCCCCAGAGACAGATCCCCTGTAAAGACCTTGTCTCAGACGACCACCGGGGCAAGACCACAGGAAACAGATGATTCTTCTGCACAATCTGACTTTGCTGCAGCCTGGAATTGAACTGCTGGTTTCGTCTGGCCAGAGTTTCTCCCAAGGTTTTTTTCTCCATTCTGTCACTGATGGAGTTTTGGTTCCTTGCCGCTGTCGCCTCTGGCTTGCTTAGTTGGGGACACTTCATTTACAGCGATATCGTTGACTTGATTGCAAATTATTATTGCACAGATACTATTTAAACTGAACTGAGCTGCATGATGACATCACTGAATTCAATGATGAACTGCCTTAAACTGTCATTTTGCATTATTGACACTGTTTTCCTAATTAATGTTGTTCAGTTGCTTTGATGCAATCTTTTTTGTTTAAAGCGCTATATAAATAAAGATGACTTGACTTGACTTGACTCATCAGCACAGCATGCGGGAAGACAGCATGGCTCTTCTGCTGCTGTTTGGCACAAACATGAGCCAGTGTTGAGACCAAGGCAGCCGTGGCTGAAGCACAATCAGGGCTCCAAGAGCGAGAGACCCTGCCCTGACAGAGGCAGTAGGCCACCGGCTCCGGAATCAAAGCCACGTTCCTGACACTGTCTCTCAGAGGAGGAAAGCTGCACCCAGCGCCGAAGACGAGCCACTGAAGAAGTCTGCTCACTCCGCTTAGTGTGTTCACCATGCCCCCCACTGGTTGTGGGCAGCAAGAACAATTGTCATATTTGTGCTTTCACTTTCATAACACTATCTGCTTTCCATCCCGAAACACTGGCTGGGCCGGAGCCGCTAAATACACTTTTGCTGTGCCTTGTACGTGCGGTGCGCATTTATATTGAGCTCGCTAGACCAGCGGTTTTCAACTCCTGTTTCTCTTATCACTTCAGACATTTGTTCTATTTGACCATAAGTGCCCTGCGAAGTGGACATCACCGGATATTCACCATAATTCCAGTTCGAAATGTGCGTGTATATTCCATTTAAAGGGCATTAAAGTGTGCAAGACGATAATTTATATTGTCTTTATTTACAGAGTTGTATGTCAAACTTCTCTAGTAAGTTTTATCTGTGTGTGAATACGCTGCAGGCAGTAGCACAGCGCAAATCCATTAAATTTTTTTTTGTTAATAACTGTTTATTGAATTTTCTTCTGTGAACAGTAGTATCAAGCAAAGAGCAATTGTGCAAATTTAGAACCCATCCCAACCCATCCCACCCCTGGTAGACTTAAGGATAAAGAAGAAAAATAATAAATAAATACATAAAAAATAATAATAAAATAAATTAATAATAATAAAAAATAAATAAATATAATAAAAATAAATTAAGTAATATTAATACGTAAAATACAATAAAATAATATTTACAAAGATTTTAGAAAAGATGACACAACATTAAAATATGAATGCCATAAATTAACAGTTTTCACATTAGACCCATGTATACGAGAAGTTGACAGTTCCATCGAGATAATGTCCAACAAATATACTGCCCAGGTTCGTCTGTCCATTGTGTGAGGAGGATTCCAACGGTTGACTAGCAACTTTTTTTGCTGCAGTGAGAGCAGCTGACAGTAAACATCTTTGTTTGATGGACAAGGTAAAGTCCCAAAAGTCATTCATGAAAAAATGGCGTGGAGTCAAACAAATCTCAGTACCCAACAAATAAGAAAGGTCCTGTGAGAGCTGAGTCCAAAAAGGAGAGAGAGAGGGGCACTCCCAAAAAATGCAAAAATGTGCCTAAAGATCCTTGTGAACAGAGATTGCACTTAGGAGAAGACAGATTCATATGAAAACGTTTCATTGGAGTCAAGTAAACCCTATGAAGCAATTTCCAATGAATCATTTGGTGGTTAGGGTTTTTAGAAGACAGTTTAAACATTCCCCATATCTGATCCGAAAATAAAACATTTACATCCTCATTAATATCCTTAGCCCAAACAGTTGTAATAGATAAAGGTTTGTATGAATGCTCAAGAAGAAAAAGATAGATGACTGAAGCAGAAGAGGGAGATTCCACAGAGGGAAGGATTAGTTTGCGCAAAGGGTGAATAGGCAGTTGAGAGTTCCAGGGCACCCCATATGCCCGTAGGGCCGATCTAATGCACAAATACATAAAAAAGGAAGTGCCTGGCAGATTATATTGAGTTTTAACATTCTGGAAGGATTGTAAACCATTATCATCATAGTGTTTCCCAAAGTGTTTACTTTATGATGAGTCCATTGCGGA
This sequence comes from Cyprinus carpio, assembly GCF_018340385.1. Lineage (NCBI taxonomy): Eukaryota > Metazoa > Chordata > Actinopteri > Cypriniformes > Cyprinidae > Cyprinus > Cyprinus carpio. Next base: position 3,816,874 of record NC_056590.1, read on the forward strand.
CAAAGGAATGGATTATTGCCTGATAAAAGATTATTGTTGTGGAAAATTGGTGAATGCTTATGCCATATTGTAACTAGTTCTAAACGTCTTTCAACATCCCTCCATGTGGATAGGAGATGGATTACAATGGGGCCAAACCTAGATTTACACTGCCTAAGTGGAACCCCAGAAAAAACAAGATGCTTCAAATTATATGGATAAACAATAGATTCCTCAATTGCTCTCCAAGATACAGAAGCATCAGGGTCAAACCAAACTGATAAGGCTTGAGCATACAGTCTAAAATTAGGGAAAGAAAGACCTCCATGTAATCTACTTCGTTGTAAGGTAGTCAGTTTAATACGAGGACGTTTCCCATCCCATATATACCATGAAACACATGCATCAAGTTTATTCCAGTAGCCAACTGGTGGAGCGAGAGGAATCATGGAAGAAAAGAAATTGATACGTGGGAGAACATTCATTTTAATTACCGATATATGAGCCTGAAGAGAAGTAGGAAGACGAGACCAATTTTCCAAATCTGAGGATATTTTGGCTAGAATACTATTATAGTTTTTTGAAAGAATTTCTTGCAGGGAAGGAAAAACATCTATCCCCAAGTACTTAAAGTTTTGAACCAATGGAATAGATACCGAAAGGGAAGTGGGATCAAATTTAGAATTGAGGGGAAGTAGACATGACTTACTCCAATTAATTTTAAGCCCAGAGAGAGATCCAAAAATGGTCAAATAAATTCAATACATGAGGAATAGAATGTGACGGCTTCTCCCAAAAACAATAAGATATCATCAGCAAATAAAGAAATATGATGATGAGTATTCCTTATAATTATGGGAGAAATAGTTTGAGATCGTCGGACCGCTTGAGCTAAGGGTTCCAAGGATAAAGCAAATAACAGAGGAGAAAGCGGGCAACCCTGACGAGTACCTCGATGTATAAAGAATGGGTTAGAGCAAACAGAACCTGTGAGTACAAAGGCTGCTGGATTGACGTACAGAACTTTTATCATGTTTATGAAACTCGATCCTAGACCCAGATGCTGTAGAACCGCCCATAAATAGTTCCATTCTAGCTGGTCGAAAGCTTTCATTGCATCTAGATATAATACTGCACAAGGGGAGGATGAACTATTAGTTGAATTAATAATATGATATAACCTGCGTAAGTTATCCGAAGCTGAGCGAGATTTAATGAACCCTGTTTGGTCATGATGAACTAGCCTGTTCATAAATTTCTCTAGACAACGAGATAGTACCTTAGCATATAATTTAACATCAGTCCCTATCAAAGAAAGTGGCCGGTAACTAGAACAAGAGGTCGGATCTTTATCTTTTTTTAACAAGAGAGAAATAACAGCTATATTAATAGATGGGTGAAATGAGCCATGAGTAACTGAAAAATTTATCATATCTAGCATGAGGGGGCCTAAATCTGACCAAAAAGTAGAATACAATTTGACTGGAATACCATCTAAACCTGGGGATTTCCCCTTGTTCATAGATCGGATTGCTGACTCCAGCTCCTGAAGAGTAATCGGTTCAGCCAGGTAATCCGAATCCGAATCTGACAGCCTAGGTAAATCAAGAGCTAAAAGGTGGCTTGGTCTACTTCCTTGAAAATAATAATTCTGCTTGCATCTTTGAATCAGGAATTCTGCCCTGGATCTCAGTAATGAATTAAGTTCAGACCTAACCGCCATAATTTTGCTGAGTGTACTGTCTGAGAAACAACACTGATTGTCTCTAGTCAGATTCTGGAGCTGTGATTCCAGTTCAACTATCTTTTTATGTCGTTTTTTCTGAAGGAAAGAGGCATATGAAATTGAGTTATTCCTTATAAATCCTTTAACTGCATTCCAAAGTGTTCGTGGATCATCCACTGAGCCTTGGTTAATTTCGACAAAACTCAGCAAATTTATTTCTGAACTGACTGCAAAAGTTTTCAATCCTTTAACAATTTAGGGGTAAATCGCCATCTAGTTGCACGAGATGGCCGAGGGATCAAAGATAATCTGCACAAATTTCCATCATGATTCGACAAAGATAAGGAACAGATATCGGCATCACGAACAGCTGAAGATAAAGAAGTAGAAATGAAAATATAATCAATTCGCGAATAGGATTTATGAGTAGCAGAAAAGAAAGTGAAAGATTTGGCAGAAGGATTTAGTAAACGCCAACTATCCACCAATGAAGCTGAGGTTACACATAGCCTAAGTTTGTCAGAACAGAAGGCTTGAGAGTGTGATTCCTTTGGCCCAGATCTATCTAGGATATGCGACATTACAGAATTCGTGTCTGCACCCAATACAATTTCAAAATCTGAAATCACAACCTTTATCTGAAATAGTAATATTTAAAGTCCTCCGGACCAATATTAGAACACCTTTGGTTTTAGTATCCGAAGATGAATGAGATACCACTTCATAAAACTTATTATTACACCTGTGTACATCCTCCTCTTTCAAATGAGATTCTTGAACTAGCACTATATCAATCTTTCTTCTTCGCAAAAAATCCAGAAAACCTGTATGTTTGTGTGGGCCATTTAGGCCATTAATATTACAACTTAGAATATTAATGTCAGTCATAGGTATCAAACAGAATTACTGCATAGTAAGACCAAATACAAATTTGAAAACAAAACCAGTTGAGTCTACCATCAAACCACCCCCCACCCCCAACCTTCCCGTCAGTTTTCAAAAAAACATAAACACATTTCCATGAACTATGGCAGATCAAACCAAGAACAAACCTTGATCTGCCAACACCCCTTAATATGATCCATGGCGTCAGCAAAAACCTGCACATTACTGAAGCGCCAACATTGGCCCCAAAGTCACATATTGAGAAGATAGTATCTCTGTTGAAAAAAAAAATAAAAAATTAAGAAAAATTAAATAAATAAATAAAATAAGAGAGAAGGAATACAACTAAAACATAAATATTATACCACCATAATCAGTAAGCGATACTGTATGCTCAATGAGACCTTCCAGTAACTGCAACTTCAGAAGTAAACATTAGAGTGAACAGTGAAAGACACAGTCACCTAACCATTTAGAACATCTCCTCTCCGATTAGATAACAAATGTCCAGCTGGAGATCACTGAGAGTTGGAGGATGAATGGGATATGGAAAAAACTCTCGCTTCTTCTGGGGAGTATAACATTTTAGGTTCACTCTGATTGAGAATGACCTTCAGCGTTGCAGGATAGAGAAGAAAATTCTGGATGCCTGCCTCTCTCATTTCCTTCCTAATTGGCGCGAATGCACTTCTACTTTTTGCGGTAACCGGAGAAAACTCTGGAAAGAAAGACAGCGTTGCTCCGTCGGATGTTTTCACCGGGGCGTGAAGTTTGGCGGCCCGCAAAATGAGCTCCCTGTCTGTGTACCGCAACAGTTTAAAGATGAACACCCGTGGTTTAGCGCGATCTGAGGAGAGCCTTGTGTACACGCGATGCGCTCGTTCCACTTCAATCTCTTTGCCCACCAGTGATGGAAGCCATGTCGGTAGCGATCTTTTCAAAAAGCCCACAGGGTCGTCCTTTTTAGACCCTTCAGGCAATCCAACCAGATGCAGATTACTCCGCCTATTGCGATCCTGTAAGTCCACGACCTGTTGCTCGAGCGCGGCTACTCGCCTATCATGATCTGCGACAACTTTCTTTTGTTCTCTCATCTCCCCTGTAAGAAGATCTAGTTTGGAGCATAGCGACTGAACAACTGACATGTGAGAAGCGAATTCGTTCCACATCGCTGTCAACTCAGTTCTTAGAATGTCCTCAAAGTGCGCAACAGTATTCGCCATCTTATCCACCATATCATCCGTGGTCGGTGGCTTGGATTTCTTCTTAATCGGAGAGGCCGACGGAGACATCTCCTGCTGTTTCCGACTATAAGCCATCAGGAATAGTATTATTAATGAAGTTAACTTAAAACGAAAAAAAACGGCAAAAAGGGGCCAAACGTACAGAGCTCTACTCAAGTGCGACTAGGTTCATGAGCACGTCACGTGACTCCCCCCACAAATCCATTAATTAATGCATTCTCTTTCGATTTGGTCACTCTACATTGCTATGGGAAAGCACTGGCCTGCCTGTGTCCAAGCGATGGACAAGGACGCGAGTCCGCAGGTTGAGTTGGCCCGAACCCCTAAAGGACATTTCATGCCCTTAGAGCTATAAGCCAAAGCAATTGCGTCGACAATGCTCTCGGTAACACACGTAACCTCAGTTCCCTGAGACAAAAGAACAAGACATTGCTCTCATTGCCGTGTGACCTAGCTCAGGATCTTAGAATGCCAAGTTGCTTCAGTCAAGATTCTGAATGTATGACATACAGGCGCTGCTTTATATAGAGTGGAAGCCCCTTATATTTTCCACGCTTGAACGCCATTGGCCAGTTTCACTGGTGTGATTCAATAAGGCTTCAGTAGTATTTGGAGGAAAGGGTAATTCTGATAGCAATGTTCCTTCATCTCAGGGAACGGAGGTTACATGAGTAACCGACACCACCTTTTTGAAAGAACAAGCATCTCATTAATTAGAATTTCATCTGAATGACTCCACCGTTTTGAATGAATCAATTGAGCTAATGATTCAGTGAGCCATTCATAAATACAATTGCATCTCATTAATTAGAATTTCATGGAAAAGTTCATTTATTTCAGTAATTCAACTCAAATTGTGAAACTTGTGTGTTAAATAAATTCAATGCACACAGACTAAAGTGGTTTAAGTCTTTGGTTCTTTTAATTGTGATGATTTTGGCTCACATTTAACAGAAACCCACCAATTCACTATCTCAACAAATTAGAATATGGTGCCATGCCAATCAGCTAATCAACTCAAAACACCTGCAAAGGTTTCCTGAGCCTTCAAACTGGTTTCTCAGTTTGGTTCACTAGGCTACACAATCATGGGGAAGACTGCTGATCTGACAGTTGTCCAGAAGATAATCATTGACACCCTTCACAGGGAGGGTAAGCCACAAACATTCATTGCCAAAGAAGCTGGCTGTTCACAGAGTGCTATATCCAAGCATGTTAACAGAAAATTGAGTGAAAGGAAGAAGTGTGGAAGAAAAAGATGCACAACCAACCGAGAGAACCGCAGCCTTATGAGGATTGTCAAGCAAAATCGATTTAAGAATTTAAGTAAACTTCACAAGGAATGAACTGAGGCTGGGGTCAAGGCATCAAGAGCCACCACACACAGACGTGTCAAGGAATTTGGCTACAGTTCGTATTCCTCTTGTTAAGCCACTCCTGAACCACAGACAACGTCAGAGGCGACTTACCTGGGCTAAGGAGAAGAAGAACTGGACTTTTGCCCAGGGGTCCAAAGTCCTCTTTTCAGATAAAAACAAGTTTTGTATTTCATTTGGAAACCAAGGTCCTAGAATCTGGAGGAAGGGTTCAGAAGCTCATAGGCCAAGTTGCATCTGTGATGATTTGGGGAGCAATGTCATCTGCTGGTGTTGGTCCATTGTGTTTTTTGAAAACCAAAGGTACTGCACCTGTTTACCAATACATTTTGGAGCACTTCATGCTTCCTTCTGGTGACCAGCTTTTTGAAGACTCTGATTTCATTTTCCAGTGGGATTTGGCACCTGCCCACACTGGCAAAAGCACCAAAAGTTGGTTACATTACAGTGGTGTTGGTGTGCTTGACTGACCAGCAAACTCACCAGACCTGAACCCCAGAGAGAATCTATGGGGTATTGTCAAGAGGAAAATGAGAAACTAGAGACCAAAAATGCAGATGAGTTAAAGGCCACTGTCGAAGAAACCTGGACTTCCATACCACCTCAGCAGTGCCACAAACTGATCACCTCCATGCCACACCGAATTGAGGCAGTAATTAAAGCAAAAGGAGCCCCTACCAAATATTGAGTACATGTACAGCAAATGAACATATTTTCCAGAAGGCCAATAATTCACTAAAAAAGTGAAAGGTTTTTTTTTTTATTTAATTTTTTTACTGGTCTTATGAAGTATTCTAATTCGTTGAGGCATTAGAAATGGCGCGGAAGAAGGGGTGCTCTTGCCGTTAAGCTGAAGCACTTCCTGGCTCAACAATGTGAGTCGCGGCCTTTTCAGGCTGTTAATGGGAAGGGTTTGGCCGGCGGTTTCTTCATTCGCTCACGCTCCCTGGATCCAGTGTGAAATTGGAATATTTCACTGACTCTGGCTGCGGATGCTCTGCTTCCTGTCTACAGCTCGCGCTGAGTCCGTCGTTGGGGAATGTGCTTGCACCATCTTCCTGCTTTTCCCCAAACACCGCAATCTGAGGTGTTGTCGGAGAATTCGCCTCGGCTTAGAATGGCATTGTTAAATGTCAGATCAGTGGTAAATAAGACTGTTATTATAAATTACTTTTTCTATTCACGGGAGCTGGAATTTTTATTAATTACAGAATCTTGGCTTACTATCGAGTATTTAGCCCATTCTCTGAACTTTTACCTGCAAAATGTTTGTTTTTTAACTCACCTCATAAATCTGGTCGAGGTGGAGGCTTGGTTTCTATTTTTAAAGAATTTTTCTGGCTGCCCAATTATGATAAAAAAAAAAACACAAATATGACAAATTGTTGATTCTTGGTGATTTTAATGTACATGTATGCTGCACAGTGGACTCATTAGCTAAAGAATTTGTTGCTCTACTAAATGCATTTGATCTAGAACAAGATGTGAATGTCCCCCCTCATAAATTGGGACATACACTTGATCTGGTGCTATCATATGGCTTTTCTCTGTCTGATCCTGAGGTGTCTGACAATGGGTTTTCTGACCATAAATCTGTCTTGTTTTCTGTTCCTTGGGTTTCGAATATTCCTAAAGTCACTCAGTGTACCCGTAAATCTCGATTAATTACCTCTACGACCAGCAAAGCCTTATCATTAGCATTCTGTGATGCTGTTAAATCAGTAGATGTCATTCAATGTGACTTGAGTGCAGAGGACCTCTTGTCCAGGCTTAACTCCACATGTGTGGATGTCTTAGAGTCAGTTGCTCCTGTAACATCCTCAAAACTTAAACCTAGATCTGAGCCTTGGATTGATGAAAACATACGCTCTCTGAGGCAGTTCTGTAGGAGAGCAGAGCGTAAGTGGAAAAAGGACCGGCTCCAAATTTCCTTTGAAATTTTAAGAGACTCATTATCAAAATGCAGAAGGCAGTGAGAGCAGCTAAATCCAGGTACTTCACGGCAATCATTGATAAGAATTACCATAGACCTAAAACACTTTTAACTATTTTTAACGCTGTTGTTTATCGAACTGTTTGTGAGTACCCAGATGCTTTAAAAACTATGTTTGATGACTTTCTTAGATATTTTATTAATAAGATCAGTGATATCAGGTTGGGAATATCCCCACCTGTTTTTGATCCTTCCATTTCTTCTGTTTGTTCTGCTGAGTTGAACCAGTTTGAACCTATTTCCTTTATATATCTCCAAGAAATAGTGTGTCAGTTAAAGCCGTCTGGCTCCTCTATTGATCCTATTCCACCACATTTCTTCAAACAAGTTTTTGACACTTTGGGTCCCTATTTTGTGACCATGATAAATCGATGTTTAGATACTAGTATTGTACCTGATGTGTTAAAACATGCCACAGTTTATCCCTTGCTTAAGAGGCCGAACTTAGATCCTTCCGTTTGCTCGCTTGGAACACTGTGTAGGCATAAAAGAAAGTGCTCTTGAATGGTTTAACTCTTATCTTTCAAATCGAAGTTTCAGAGTTAACATTGGTGAACACTCTTCTGAGGTAGCTTCTTTGGCGTGTGGTGTTCCCCAGGACTCCATTCTAGCTCCTATTCTTTTTTCACTCTATATGCAGACGATACTCAAAACAGTCAGCCCTGTCTTGCTTGCAGATAGTTCAAAATGCAGCTGCTAGACTTTAAAGTGGTCCAAAAACCAGGAGCATATTACACCAGTTTTACGTTCTCTACACTGGCTAATCATTAAATGGTCTGGCCCCTACCTATCTTTCTGCCTTATTGACTGAGCCCTTTTGTCTCTCCGGTCATCCAACCAGAGATTATTATGCATCCCTAAGTCTAGGCTGAAATGCAGGGGTGACCGCGCTTTCTCGGTAGCTGCCCCTAGATTGTGGAATGCCTTGCCACTCTGTATTAGATCTGCACCTTCACTATCTGTTTTTAAATCTGTTGAAAACTTACCTTTTTGATTTGCTGTTTTGAAACTGAGAATTGTCTACTGTACTGTTTTATAGTATTATTTCGTATTGTCTTATTGAAATGTTTTTACTGTTGTTGTTCAGCACATTGGTCAACCCATGGCTGTGTTTAATAGTGCTATATAAATAAAACTGACATTGACAATCAAAAATTGTGATCAAACACTAATAATATTACACAGTGGAAAATCAGTGCTTTCCCCAGCTCAATATGGAGAGTTGTTCGTAGAAAGTTTAAAAACTCACAACTACGACATACATTCTCACACATACACACAACAAGAAATTAAAGTACAGAACACTTCCCCGTTTCCTGGAAACAAGACCCCACCCTGGGGTCTAAGGAAAGGGAACCAGCCCTGCCAAGTTGGCATCCTCAAAGACAGCACGTACACTCCTGTGTTTTATCCCAGTCCAAGCAGTCACGGCAGTGAAAATCCCATGACAATAGTGCTGACAAGTCCCCTCTGTGCAGCACGTCTTATTAAGAGTCGCAAGGCCTGATGAATCCTCTTCGCACAGCACAAACTCTTTTTAGAGTCTGATATAGGTACTGATAAGTACTTTAAACACAGCACAAACTCGTTTAAGATTCATAGCATCAGTAATACTGATACATCCTTTTCTAACAGCACTGTTTCTTGGAAACATTCACTGAACAAGAGACTTGCGCTCCTAAAACCCCCCACTATCTCAACCCAACAAATACGATCTAACTCGTTATCTTCATTGACAGACAAACCCTAATGGTCTTGGGCAGCCAAAAAGCGTCCCTGTTTTTCCCTTGAACACAAAAGCCAAAACTCATTCCATCTGCTGGGCCCTTCCTCTTCACATTGTCTCTTAAATCACCTCTACTCCATGTGAGTTCAATCAGTCTCTCCTTCCATCCATAGGAAAGAGAATGTGCTGCGTAAAGTTCACATAGGCAAGATCAAAGCCAATCAAAATGAAAAATCCCCCGCATTTATTACACTATCCCCCTCCCCTCAAATAGACAGGAGTCATCCCCGGGTCACATCAAATTGTAGTCCTTAGACCAAGCTGGTGGTTTCCTGATAATGAACTGGCTGACTCCTTTGTGGGCATGGCTCCAAGATGTCTCCAACTTCTATCCTCTGATCCCCATTCTCCTGCTGCAGCTCACCAGAACCTGTGTCCACACGAAGAGAACACAAGTTTCTGGCAGAGAATCCCCCTTCCACCGCAGACTCTAGTATGGAATTTCTTTCCTCCATGCTGGATACATCAGCCCTCTCCCTAATCTTGACCACCTCCGGAACAGCAGGACTTTGGGCCTGGGAATGTCGCTCAGCAGGCTGACATTCAGTAGTAATTATAGGACAGGATGGCCAAGACTCTGAAACAGAACGAGCAACATAAGGCTTCATTCGATTAAAAAGCACAACACTCTCAGAACCCCCTTCTAATAGCTGAACTCTATACAGCACGTCAGAGACCCTTTCTAAGATATTTGGCCTTAAAGCGCCTCTGCAACTTAGGACACACACCTCGTTTCCGAGCTTAATTTTGAATCCAAACTAATTCCCCAACTACATAGTAGTGGAAATTCGCTCGTAAATCAGCATGTCTTCTGTCGATTTGAAGCCCGATCCTGATGCTTTTTTATGGCTTCTACTACAGAAGATAAGCTCTCAGCTACTCCAGTCACATATTCATTTACAGATTGAAATGTCTGCACATTGTCTACCCCAAACATAATATCAACTGGAAGGACCATTTCCCGCCCAAATAACACCTTATATGGTGTAAATCCAGTGCTTGCCTGTATGTTACTATGATAAGCCATCATAACATATGGCAACAACCCATCCCAATTCGTCTGGTTATCATCCATGAACAATGAGAGCATCGATAGTAGCGTACAATTAAACCGTTCAATTAGCCCATCAGTCTGGGGGTGATAAGGAGAAGTACGGGACTTGTTTATTTGCAACAATCTACACAGCTCCTTAAACAGGCTAGACTCAGAATTTCTGCCTTGGTCGGAATGCACACTCCTAGGACCCCCATACCGGCACACCCACTCCTCCACGCACACTTTAGCAATAGACTGAGCTTCTTGATTTGGAAGAGAAAATGCTTCAGTCCATTTTGAAAAATAATCACCAACAACTAAAATTTACCTGTTTTTATCTGGGGTTTATGGCAGTGGGCCCAGTGTATCTAATGTCACCCACTCATATGGGTGGGACACCCTAGACATCTGAAGGGGGACACAAGGAGCTTTTCCACTATCCTTACGAGATACACAATCATGACACTCCCTGCACCATTTTTTCACATCCCCAAACCACCCAGGCCAATAGAAACGATCTTTACCATAGCTTGTAACTTCTGAATCCCTAAATACCCTCCAGTGATTGTATTATGCAACATTAACCACACCCCTGGAACCAAACTTCTTGATAAAACCACCTATATCACAGAAGCAGCATCAGAATTAGCAGGAAGTATTCTCACCAACTGCTGATTTTGGACCTGCAATTGGTCCCACACTGGCAAATATTTAACAAGAGCAGGGTTTTTTCCTCCACTTCCTTACTACTATCCTCTAACCCACTTTTCAAACGAATGAGTAGCTGAATATCAGGGTCCCTTTGTTGAGCCTTAACTAACTCATCCTCACTCCCCTCCAGATCTCTTAAGGCACCCCCCATTCCCTCTGCTTCACTCACTGCCCGAGCGGTCACTTGTCCCTTAGGCTGAGAGAAATTACCACCTCCGTCCCCAATGTCTCCCCCGACTAATCCAGGGAGCCTTGACAAAGCATCTGCATTGGCATGCTGCTTCCCTGGTCTATGAATGATTTTATATTCGAAGTTGGCCAGTTGCTCCACCCAACGAGCCACTGCCCCTCCAACCCACTGAAGTTATGCAGCCAACGCAATGAGCTACGTATGATCAGTTCTCAGCAAAAACTCCCTCCCTAACAAATAGTGTTTGGTAAACGTCACTAAACTAAGGAGCTCCTTCTTTGTGGTGGCATACTTCCATTCCTGTTTAGTCAAAGCTCGACTAGCGTAAGCCACTCCCCGCTCCAAGCTCCCTACTTTTTGAGACAATACAGCCCCAATCCCCACATCACTAACTTTATTCACATCAGTGAATAAAATAAATGGCTTCTTAGGATCTAAACCAAATCAGGGGCAATAGTGAGACTTATTTTTAACTGCTGAAAGGCCTCCTGACACTCTTCCCCCCCAGCAAAATCTTTTCCCTTTTTCTGTAAGCTGATGTAATGGGCGAGCGATCCCCGCAAACCCTTTAATAAATCTCCTATAATAAGAGGCCAGGCCTAAAAACTTCTCACCTCAGTTTGAGTCTTAGGTGTAGGTGTAGATTCTCGTTTGGCTCTCAACGAAGGCGGACGCATTTTCTCTCCCTCTCCTCCCCCTTACCTTCCCTGCTTGCTCTCTCTCGTCTCATCTATTGTCTAATACTTGAGAGACTCTCTCTGCACTGCTCTCCAAAAATCATGGATTTGATCAACTGGTCTCTCAACGCAATTGACACCATCTTCTCGATGAGAAGCTTGGGTTCGGGGGAACCTGACTGCCCTGCCGGAATGTTCGCAACTGGCTACACGATGGACGCGTGGGAGAGGTGGCGGGTCGTGTGTCTGGCGGCTCTTTCCGTGGAGGACATTGAAGATATCTACCTATTCAGAACCATGATAAAAGGTCTTCTGCTGATTGGATTAGGCTTTGCCTGGGTTATTGAAGAATTTAGAAAACGGGAGCAGCTGTCCAAAGCCTCATAAGGCTGCCCTTCATGATTGAAGCAGTGGGCAGAGCGGTCAGCACTGCATTGCAGTGAGACGCTCTTGCGTTCCTCCCCCCACTTCCACAGACACCTGCTGATTGTTGACACTGTCTGGGACCTGATTAAGGCTGTCTTCATGGCAACTTGCTGTGTCGCTATCACAATCTGCGGACTGAGGCACCTAGATTTGAATGCCAGCGTGGCGGCTCTCCAGGCCTACAAATACATGAACTCTTACATACATACACACACACACACATATGCACGTATATACAGATATGCATTCACCCCCCCACCACCCCCCATCCCTCGCCTTCGCCGCTTTGTACCGCCAGTCTGTGACCAGCGCCGAGAATGGCTGCTCGACCCCACTCTTCCCCTCCCCTGTTACAAAGTCATGTGTTTATGCTGTATTGATTATGTGCTTTTGTTGCTGAGGTGTTTTATCCTGTTCTCACACTGTATTCCCAAAGGCGCACAGTCTGGGGGTTATTTTTTTCTCCTCCCCTTCCTCATGTTATGCTGTATTTCTGCCTCAATTTCCTGTCTTCCTGTCCTGTCTACCCCCTTGTCATATTGTATGTATGTTGTCTATGGACAGGTTGATGGCTAATTTCACGGTACCTGTGACCAGTGACAATAAAGGCTACTACTACTACTACTACTACTACTGCCTCTATCTTAGATGGATCTGCCATCACTCCCTCAGCAGAGATAACATGGCCCAAATATCGTACTTGGGAGGCAAAAAGGGTACACTTGGAAGGTTTAACCTTTAGATTAGCATAACGGAGTTTAGACAGCACCTCATCAAGTCTCTGAAGATGTTCTTGAAAAGTTTGTCCAAAAACAATAATATTGTCTAAGTACTCTAAACAAGTAAACCACTGTAAATCAGCCAAAACAACATCCATAAAATGCTGAAACATACTTGAAGAGTTGCATTACCCAAAACTTAAAACATTAAATTCAAATAAACCCTGACAAGTAATAAATGCAGTCCTGGGTCTATCCTGAGTATCAGCTTCCATCTGCCAGTAACCACTTGCTAAGTCTAAAGTGGAAAACCAGCAAGCATTTGTTAAACTAACAAGTGCATCATCAGTCCTAGGAAGTGGGTATGCGTCCTTCTTTGTAACATCATTTAGCTTGCGATAATCCACGCAAAAACGGAGACTGCCATCCTTTTTCCTAACTAACACCACAGGTGCTGCCCACGGACTACATGACAGACAGATAATGCCATTATCTTGCATCTGTTTTATCTGCTCTGCCACTTACTGCTGGAGGTGCAAAGAACACGGCGAGGAAGCAGTTTAACAGGCTGTGCAGAACCAGTATCTGTCTTCTGGGAAGCAAGATGAGTTCCCTAAGATCAGTATCCCCTTTACTAAATACAAACAAATCTTGTGGGTGTTTTGAGAATTGCGCACAGGATCGCAGGTACTTGATTTGCTGTAGTTAGTACACTTTATTTAACATAGCCAGTTATGCACAAATTAGATGCATTACATAAATGCCTGATATGTAGTTTATGCAGCTTGGCTCTTAGAAATAGAGACCAACTCACAGAGTCATGTTAAATAATCCATCAAGTCCTGTCCCAATAAAGACATAACTTTGCCTAAATTTAAATGCAGCCATGAACGAGCGCATGTTGGAAATAAAAGCGCTGAAATTAATTCTCTCTCTGTTGTCTATGCTCATCGTTAGTCTCGTGAAGTCACTCAGATAATCCGTCCTCTCCCAATAAAGACGTAACTTTGCATGAGTTATATAATACAGCCATGAATGAGCGCATGTTGGAAAAAAAAGTGCTGAATTTAATTTTCTCTCTGTTGTCTATGCTCATCTTTAGTCTCCTGAAGTCGCAGATAATCTGTCAATATCCTTTCCCAATAAAGACGTAACTTTGCATGAGTTAAATAATACAGCCATGAATAAGTGCATGTTGGAGAAAAAAAAAGCGCTGAAACTTAATTCTCTCTCTGTTGTAAATTTGCTCCATCATTAGTCTCGTGAAGCCGCTTTCATATTGCTGTTCACTCACCGGGTTGATGTGGTTGATGCTCAGGAAATGGTCCAGCACGGCCACCGCATGTAACTTTTGAAGGGCACTGTTCAAATATGAATATGAATATTAGGAAAATATGGGACTCTATGAAAACTATGACAAATATGCCTCCAGCAAAAAGGTTGATCAATGTCATGGATGAGAGTGTAAAGGCAAATGAGTTGAACACTTTTTATTGTAGGTTTGAAGAAAAAGATTTTACACAGGAACAGGAAAATGCACTGGAAGTTTTATCTGGACTGGACACTTCTAAAATAATTATTGATCAGGTTGGAGAGACTATTCTCAAATGTTTGTTTCGGCAAGGCTTCTGGGCCTAATGGTATTTCTGGACGGCTACTGCAATCATGTAGTAAAGAACTAGCAGAAGACTGGTGTCCCATCTACCAGAAGTCTATTGACACACACACAGTCCCCTCTATCTGGAAGAGTTCTGTTACTATCCCTGTCCCTAAAAAGGCTAGTTGTAAGGAGAATAATGATTATCATCCAGTGGCATTGACCTCGATAGTGATGAAGTGTTTGGAGAAAATTATGATTAATCATGTAAAAACTGAGGTTAGTAGTGTTTTGGATCCATTTCAATTTGCATATAGGAGTAATAGAAGTACTGATGATACTGCTATAACCATCACACAGTTAATAAATAGACATCTAGAGGATACTAGCTCATATGCACGTCTTGTGTTTTTAGATTTTAGTTCAGCTTTCAACATGCTGCAGCTGCATCTTTTAACTAAGAGGTTAATGGATCTTAAAGTTCACCCTCTTATTATAAAAATGGTATCACTCTTTTTTAACCAACCGTAGGCAGCAGGTTAGTGTCAATGGAACACCCTCTGAAGTTAGAACTCTGAGTACTGGAGCCCCTCAGGGTTGTGTTAGTTCACCGGTGTTGTTCACTCTGTATACGGATGAGTGCAGAAGGTGCTACCCCAATACTTATATTATTAAATTCTCAGATAATACTGCAATCATAGGATTATTAAAAAAAGGATGCACAGTAAAATCAGCAATGTTAATCGATCAGTGTTATTCTATCTTTACTCTTAAGGAGTTAACTCAACAACAAATGGGGAAAGATACCCCCTAGTGTTGGTGAAAATGATCAGAGTTAAATTCTGCGTTGTAAACTTTACTCTGTTATGCTCCGGCCCTCAATCTACCCCCTGCGAAGATCTGAACAGGACCGGAGTTTTCTGATCGCCATTTTGTTTTAGCTCCAGCCGACAGGTAAGCTCTTTTAAGTAACGTACTAAAAAGCAGTTTTAATGTTTTATGTGAATAAATGTGCTAACATTACTGCATAGGATATATTTTGATGCAAGTTGTATAGTTTTGTTATTTTAATTTTGGGAATTCCGAATAGGTATCTTTGTGGCAAGTTGATACGTTGGAGAGTTGTTTTCATCACAGCGTAATGGAAAAGCTTAAATTATGCCAATAATCTAACTTAATTTTTTTTTCCAGTTGCAATTGCCATTGTTATATGCCATTAATATGTTTTAGTTATTTTAACGTTGAATTATCTAACGTCACAATGGGGCATCAACATTTTTATGTGTTGGATGGTTGAAATCGAGATGTTCCAGCTTAGGCTGTGGATGTTTGTATCATATATGTCAATGTTTAACATGTAATTAATGTAATATTGTTGCTGATGTAGGTTTGTTATTTTTGAGCATGTATTACGACGTTTGATAAAGTCCGAATAAATATGATAACATAATAAACAAAATTATATAATTAAATCACAAATAATTTGAAAACAGCATAAACGACATTTAACAATTTATATTACAACATTTACTTAACCACCACCACAACACTTCTCAACTAAAACAACGTTAGATGGCACTATGGTAATATATACGGTGTTGATGCAACGCTGCTCAACAAAGAAAAAAAAACACCCGCTAAATTGTTTCTCGAACCTTCCTTAATTTTTTCGGTATTATAGTTTGTTATTGCTGTTAGACACACAATTAACCAATAAGAAATCTAACATAGCTCTGCTACCATAAGTAAGGTTAGGTGTTTGAAGTGGTCTTCAACCTATTTTTAAGGATTGATGGTGTTCAAACGCTGTATATTAGAAAATAACGAAAATGCGCTTTAATCTTGAAACTGAGTGTAGTAGTATAATTGGCATGTCATAGCACATATATTGCACAATTATTGTATTATTATTGTCGCTGTTTTAAATTCTCTATTTTAGGCAACTTGGATCAGTAACTGTATGCCATCACATCACTTAGTGAAAACTAAAACACTAACCAATGTAAGTATTTACTAAAGTATTTATGAAATATTTTTGCTACGTTTTATGACCAATTCTTAGATCTAATCACAGATACTGATACTGAGGTAACCTTTTTACACTGTAATCTGTACAGTACTCTGTCACTTGTTACAGATCATGCTGGTAAAGGTGAAACTTGAGGATGCCCAAAAATTTGTCAAGATAACCGAGCTGAGCCTGGAGGAATTTGAATCTGCTGGTAAAATATATATATATATATATATATACTTTCATTGTATTATTTTAGGATTTTTTATTACTTTTTTATTTTTATTTAAATGTTACTTGATGGATGTCTAGTAATTTTATGAGAACATATAGTCAAATGTTCAACTTCGCCAAATAAAACCATCTAAATCAAAAACAAAATAACACATAAATCCATTCTCAAAAAAATTCCAGATGAGTTTTTTTTTTAACAGCATTTTTAAATTTTGTTTCCCAACCTTAACAAGAAAATGAAAATTTTTGATGATGAGTCAGGGACTGAGGTGGATGATGATGTTTTTGAGGATGTAGTCAGAGATCCCTCAGTTGGAGTTCTTACCATAAATTTCATTACAAAAATACAATTTAATAAATACAATCAAAAACACAATAATTCCACAAAGGTGTCAAAAGTATTCACATTAATTACTCAAGTAAAAGTATAGATACTAGGGTTTAAAAAGACTTTTGTAGAAGTTGAAGTATCAACTCAAGCTTTTTACTCAAGTAAAAGTGTAAAAGTACTGGTTTCAAAACTACTTAAAGTATAAAAGTAAAAGTAATGTAAGGAAAAAAAAATGCCATTAAGAACAAAAGCTTAGGTCGCGCCACTACCCCACATCCTCAAAAAAACATTTTTCTAAAAATTTGGGATGCACTAGGCTGCCTGTTTCAGCCGCATATATGCCCATTGAAAATGAACGCACTTTAGTACAATGCAAATACATTAAAGAACTAGAGATATGATGACTAGTTGCCTATAAGTATTGTAATGGTGCAAAAAGTCAAACTTCAGAGGCATGTCATCCATAACCTTTAATGGAATGTAAATGTACATCCAAGCTTAGCTGCAGGAATCTGCAAGGGCAATGGACAAGAAAATTGATGTACCCAGGGCAGGCTTAGTAACAATTACCCTTGTATGGTTGTCTATATACAATAAACATTAGTGCTGTCAAAATGAATGATTAATCCAAGTGATTAATCAAAAAATAAAAATGAAAATTAAACTCATAATCCTGATACCTTCTTAATTGATACCTTCCTGTATTCGCTACATACGTCTGCTATAGGGCTGTCAAAATGGCTGAAAAACTAAATTCTAGTTTTTTACTTATGTATTATCAAAATTCGAATTATATTCAAATTTAAAAATATAATTTCAGTTAGGGTGAAGAGTGGCTTTTCTCCTGAGGTCACAAGGGGCGCATCGAGCAAAATATTACTAATGTACGTTTATTCAAGCATTAGAATACATGACTGTTAAGTGAATAATATTTAAAAATAATGTTTATAAACCAATTATAATTAAGTTGCTTAAACAACTATAAACAAAACAGCATCATATATGCATGCATAGTTTAATACAAAGCGCGGAAAGCCAATCACACAATAAATTTTTTATTAAAAACATGAGAGGCATGTGGGATGGGAAAAACCCACCATAAATTCTCGAGACATGTTTTTAAAAAGTTGAACGAGGGGATAACGAGTTACAAAGTTGGTATAGCCTACTTATCACAACATTTTTAATTGCGTTGTCAATCGCAAACGCCAATTTATTCAAACGTCTCGCTACCAACTACCTACAGTAGCTTAATTATCGGAGGAAGAAGAGAAAAGCACCCATTTGATAAATCAGCCAGTAGTAAGAAATAATATCTTTTAAGAAATATATTTTTGATAAACGAACCCAACACTGGCTATGTCCTTGCTGGAGTGTGATGTGATTTGTGTCATGTGCAGGTGCGATGGATCACGTAGAAACCAATAAGGTGTCGGAATGGTATGCTTCTCATCCAACCACATCAAATTCACTCATCCGGATGGCGCGATTTATCTGGATAGGTTTTTATTTTTTTATTTTATTTTATTATTATTATTTTTTTGAATGAAAACAAATCGAAATGAAATAGGAGTAACGAGGCTATTTTTAAAATGTAAGGAGTAGAAAGTACAGATAATGGTGAAAATGTAAGGAGTAAAGTAAAAAGTCGGCCTAAAAATAATACTCCAGTAAAAGTATAGATACCCAAAATTTCTACCATAAAAATGTATTCTGGAACTAATTCACAATAACCACAAACAAAAAATTATTAATACTACTAATTTACAATAATTCCCCATAAAAATGTATTCTGGATTGGATTCTGCCTCTCCACAAGCCTCTCATGAGCCGTCAAATCGGTCCCGGACTCCATCCATTGACTCCAGTGACTCACAGGACACAGTCATTATTGAAGAAACCTCCTCAAGTAAACGAATGAGGCTAGACCAAGAAGCTAAAAAGGTGGGTATCAAATTTTTTGTACTTTTACATTTTTGGGGAAAAAAGACTGTTAAAATTTATAAATCTATTTTTAAAAATGAACATGAGTTTGATATTTCTATTGATTTAAGTTGATTAATGAGACCTTTTGATTTTTAAGACTAATTTATATATATATATGTTTTTATTATAATCTTTAAGTTGGTGGAAACCATTCTTGTCCAGAAACCTGGTGGGGAGCGTATAATAACTGAGTACAACCGAACTAAATCTTTGGGGGACGAAACAAGGAGGAAAATGGTTAACATCTTGGCAGCTCACAATGTTTTGATATTTTTTAAACTCAGTCAAAGTACACTAAAAAACTTCATTACGTAACCATTAAACTAAAAATTTTTTTTTTGTTGTTGTTGTTGTTGTTTTTACTGCAGTACGTCACCAACAAGGCAGGTGAAAGAAAAATATGCCAGAGGAATTGTGGCTTTGTTCCCTTACCTCAGTGACCCCTTTTACAAAAATGGCTACGTTAGTGTCAGCTTTGAATTCTAATTCTGTGATGAAAATTTTTCCTACTTCAGGTGGTGTATTTTGCTGTTGAATTTATAGACTTTTTATCTGTATTTTTCTCTTTCTAAGGAACATTATTATGATGGCGAAAGTGGTACTGGGTACTTGGCATGGAGAATCAAAACTATACAGAGAGGCTTAGCTAAAGAACGACGTGCATCATTTGAAGGTACAGGATGAAATTCTGAAATCTCCTACCTATATTGTTTTTTTAATATCTATTTTTTTGCCATCTTTCACAGGAGTTCTGTTGCTAATAAGTTGCCTTTTTAAGATTAAACTTAGTTTATCATTCTTTAAGCAGTGTTAAAGCTTTTAAAATGTTTTGTTGTTCATCAAGGAATGTCTACTGAAGGGGTGTCTGGTGGACCAACTGTAAGACGGCAGTCAAGTCAAGTCAAGTCATCTTTATTTATATAGCGCTTTAAACAAAAAAGATTGCGTCAAAGCAACTGAATAACATTAATTAGGAAAACAGTGTGTCAATAATGCAAAATGACAGTTAAAGGCAGTTCATCATTGAATTCAGTGATGTCATCATGCAGCTCAGTTCAGTTTAAATAGTATCTGTGCAATAATTTGCAATCAAGTCAACGATATCGCTGTAAATGAAGTGTCCCCAACTAAGCAAGCCAGAGGCGACAGCGGCAAGGAACCAAAACTCCATCAGTGACAGAATGGAGAAAAAAACCTTAGGAGAAACCAGGCTCAGTTGGGGGGCCAGTTCTCCTCTGACCAGACGAAAACAGCAGTTCAATTACAGGCTGCAGCAAAGTCACATTGTGCAGAAGAATCATCTGTTTCCTGTGGTCTTGTCCCAGTGGTCGTTTGAGACAAGGTCTTTACAGAGGATCTGTCTCTGGGGCTCTAGTCCTGGTCTCCGCTGTCTTTCAGGGCTGTAGAGGTCCTTTCTAGGTGCTAATCCACCATCTGGGCTGGATACATACTGGATCCGGGTGACTGCAGTGACCCTCTGACTTGGATACAGACTGGATCTGGTGGCTACGGTGACCTCGGAATAAGAGAGAAACAGACTAATATGAGCGTAGATGCCATTCTTCTAACGATGTAGCAAGTACATCGGGTGTTATGGGAAGTGTTCCCGGTTCCGGTTTACCTAATTAATGCAGCCTAAAAATCCTTTAACGGATTTGGATATTAGAAGTGTATTAGTATGTTATGTGTAAGCCAGGTTAAAGAGATGGGTCTTTAATCTAGATTTAAACTGCAAGAGTGTGTCTGCCTCCCGAACAATGTTAGGTAGGTTATTCCAGAGTTTGGGCACTAAATAAGAAAAGGATCTGCCGCCCGCAGTTGACTTTGATATTCTAGGTATTATCAAATTGCCAGAGTTTTGAGAACGGAGCGGACGTGGAGGACTATAATGTAACAAGAGCTCATTCAAATACTGAGGTGCTAAACCATTCAGGGCTTTATAAGTAATAAGCAAGATTTTAAAATCTACACGATGTTTGATAGGGAGCCAGTGCAGTGTTGACAGGACCGGGCTAATATGATCATACTTCCTGGTTCTAGTAAGAACTCTAGCTGCTGCATTTTGGACTAACTGGAGTTTGTTTACTAAGCGTGCAGAACAACCACCCAATAGAGCATTACAATAGTCTAACCTTGAGGTCATAAACGCATGGATTAACATTTCTGCATTTGACATTGAGAGCATAGGCCGTAATTTAGATATATTTTTGAGATGGAAAAATGCAGTTTTAAAAATGCTAGAAACGTGGCTTTCTAAGGAAAGGTTGCTATCAAATAGCACACCTAGGTCCTTAATTGATGATGAAGAATTGACAGAGCAGCCATCAAGTCTTTATACAGCGTTCTAGGTCATTACATGCAGAGCTTTTAGGCCCTATAATTAACACCTCTGTTTTTTTCAGAATTTAGCCGTAAGAAATTACTTGTCATCCAGTTTTTTATATATCGACTATGCATTCCGTTAGTTTTTCAAATTGGTATGTTTCGCCAGGCCGCGAAGAAATATAGAGCTGATTTTCATCAGCATAACAGTGAAAGCTAACACCGTGTTTCCTGATGATATCTCCCAAGGGTAACATGTAAAGCGTGAAGAGTAACGGCCCTAGTACTGAGCCTTGCGGTACTCCATACTGCACTTGTGAACGATATGATACCTCTTCATTCACTGCTACGAATTGATGGCGGTCATATAAGTACGATTTAAACCATGCTAATGCACTTCCATTAATGCCAACAAAGTGTTCTAGTCTATGCAAAAGAATAGTGTGGTCAATAGTGTCGAACGCAGCACTAAGATCCAATAGCACTAATAGAGAGATACAACCACGATCAGATGATAAGAGCAGGTCATTTGTAACTCTAAGGAGAGCAGTCTCAGTACTATGATACGGTCTAAATCCTGACTGGAAATCCTCACAGATGCCATTTTTCTCTAAGAAGAAATATAATTTGTGAGGATACTACCTTTTCTAGTATCTTTGAAAGAAAAGGGACATTCGAGATCGGTCTATAATTAACTAGTTCTTTGGGGTCAAGTTGTGGTTTTTTGATGAGAGGCTTAATAACAGCCAGTTTGAAGGATTTTGGGACATACCCTAATAACAATGAGGAATTAATAATAGTCAGAAGAGGATCAATGACTTCTGGAAGCACCACTTTTAGGAGCTTAGATGGAATAGGGTCTAACATACATGTTGTTGGTTTAGATGATTTAACAAGTTTATACAATTCTTCCTCTCCTATAGTAGAGAATGAGTGGAACTGTTCCTCAGGGGATCTATAGTGCACTGTCTGATGTGATACTGTAGCTGATGGCTGCATGGTTACAATTTTATCTCTAATAGTATCGACTTTAGAAGTAAAGTAGTTCATAAAGTCATTACTGCTGTGATGTTGAGAAATGTCAACACTTGTTGATGCTTTATTTTTCGTTAATTTAGCCACTGTATTGAATAAATACCTGGGGTTATGTTTGTTTTCTTCTAAAAGAGACGAAAAGTAATCAGATTTAGCAGTTTTTTAATGCTTTTCTGTAAGATAGGTTACTTTCCCTCCAAGCAATACGAAATACTTCTAGTTTTGTTTTCCTCCAGCTGCGCTCCATTTTCCGGGCTGTTCTCTTTAGGGTGCGAGTGTGCTCATTACACCACGATGTCAGACTGTTTTCCTTAACCTTCTTTAAGCGTAAAGGAGCAACTGTATTTAAATGTTAGAAAAGAGAGAGTCCATAGTTTCTGTTACATCATCAAGTTGTTCTGAGGTTTTGGATATGCTAAGGAATTGGGATACATCAGGAAGATTACTTACAAAGCAGTCTTTTGTGGTAGAAGTGATGGTTCTACCATACTTGTAACAAGAAGTGGAATTTACAGTTTTAGCTATATGAAGTATATAGGCAGTCAGAGTTTAATCCAGAGACCATCTTGAGTGTGAATGAATGCAAGAAAGCAATTGCATTCATAAGCCATTCTTCTGATGAGGATGCCATCAAGAAGAAAATGAAATTGACATTCGACTATCGCCGCAACATGGTTCTTGACCCCATGCAGTCAAGTGATATATTGACAGTCTTTCCACGATTCAAAGACATTAAAGGCTTGGTAAAGTGTTTATAATCATACGTTTTTAACAATTTAACATTACAGCAAATTGTACTGATGTCTAAATACTGTATAAGTTTATTCAATGCCTACATGGGTTTATAGAATTATTTGTCTAGTACTTAGAACAAAATATTTTGGGTCATCCTTTTCTACCTCTTCTTAGATTGAGCAAGACTTTGTTCTGATGTTTGGAGAAGGAGTGTCAGGAAAGCTACTGGAGAAGTGGACCACTGCATTCAAGAAAAAAGTGATTCAGCAGTGCAAAAAGCTTCCCAGCACCAGTGATCTGGAAGAACTACTACTAGCAGCTGAATCTCCTACTGGTGATTCAGAAGAGGGTGCTAATTTTGGTAAGATGTTTAAGATTCATTTTTCACTCGAAATATTAAAAATAAAAATTATCAAAAAAATTAAAAAATTAACTACAAAATGAAAGATTTAGTCCCCATACTTATTTTTTTGTTTTGTAATATTTTTATTGTTATTTTATTTAACTTCCAGTTTGCATCAGTGGTCAAATTTAGCTAACATAATGTATGTGTCTAAACAGTTTGGGACAGTGACCTCTCTTCAATTATACTTCTGTTGCATCTGATCCCACCTTCTGCCCAAGGCCGGAAAAGACCAGGAAAGGTATCTGCCTCTCAAGCAGAGAAACACCTTGTTGTCTTTAAGAAGGTTTGTTTTTGTTTTCTTCTTCTTTTCTTTGTTCGGTTTAATTTTTAACACATTGGTGATAGTTCTCTTGTATTTGCTTGGTTTTCTCAGAGTGGAACAAACATTGAGGAGCATCTTCGAGAAATTGCAGCTATTGCTCAGCCCTACCTCCTGGGCGTGGGACCTCAGAAGAGTTCAGTTCACCAGTACTTCATCGTTCTTGATCAGCATGCCATTCCATGCAAGTCAGCCTCTTCTCTTGGTGCCTTTGACGAGCTGTTTAAGGCACACTTTGTTTTTGGCACCTCTTACAACATTATGCTACACAACATGTACACTTTCATTCAGACCACTGTGTACAACATAGATGTTGCTGAGGTTAGAGCAAGGTTGCTTAAGCCCCTTTCACACTGCACGTCGGACCCGGAAAATTGCCGGAACATTGCCGGGTCGACTTCTGTGTGAAAGCAAACACGTCCCGGATTGATTCCGGGATTGAACCCGGGTCGGGGACCTAGTAACATTTCCGGGTTCAGTCCCGGAATGAGCGCTGTGTGAACAAAAGCCAGAACTAATGCCGTGTCATAGTGATGACGCGCGACTCTTTTAGCGTGTTTTGAAGGCAGATCAAAAATATGTGCAAACTGTAACGAAGCAGAGATCACTTTTTTTTATGTTAGTTCCTTACTTTCCGGCGCTGAAGCTGAGATCATTCGCCAGCTTAAGTGAAAGTTAACATGCCTAGTGTTTTCGACTCGTACATTACACGTCACACCCTGATATCACGTGTCCTTACGGGACCTTTATTGGTTGTGTGTGAACGCACGCACATATTCCGGGTAATCACTGGCAGTGTGAAAGAGCAAAATCTAGCGACCCGGGTACAAATGCCAGGACACATTACCCGTGTATTTGCCGGAATCGCAGTGTGAAAGGGGATTTAGTTAGGTGGTAAGTTTTTCTGCCCTCATGAAGTGTTTTGTTTGTCAGGCTGAGTTATATGGTTCAAAAATACTTCTTAGGCACCTAAGATTTGTTCATGGTTTTGTTCCTGGAAAGAATCTTCACCTTAAATGTGTAGAGGCAGGATGTAGTTCTGTGTTTGGTACTTTTTCAGGTTTTAGAAAACATTTGCATATAAAACATACTGAGCAAAGTGACCAGAATCTTGACACCATTGACAACAGTGAGACTGCTGAGGCAGAAGGACAAATTAGTGCTCAAACATTTGATCAGATTGGCAGTGTTGGAGAGGTAGCCACAACATCTGTATTGTTTAAGTCAAATAAGAGCACTTTGGATATGTGTGCTTCTGCTGTTGCGCAACTAAAAGTTGCTGGGTTAAATCAGTCTGCTGTAAGTGGTTTTGTTTCATCTATGGAGGAAATTGTTTTGAGATTCACAGTCAGGCCAAGGATGCAGCTATGCTCTGTCTGCCTCCACATGACATTGCTACTAAAAGGAAAATAGAAAGTTCAATTGAACATTTGGAAAATCCATTCACTTTGTTAAATTCGGAAGCCAAACGAAAGAGACTCTTTACAAAGAAATGGGGAACTGTTGAACCAACCGAAATAGTGCTTGGCACAAGATTTGACAGCAGAAGAAATAAAACCACAGGAACATTTGATCAAGTTGTTGTAACAGATAAATTTGCTTATATTCCCATTTTAGAAACACTAAAGGCCATTTTACAAAATCGGCATCTTACTGATTTGTTTAAACCCAGGCATGTTCCAAAGGAAGGCGTTTATGTTGACTTAAGTGATGCAGCACATTTCAAAAGTAATCCTTTATTTTACACAGAAAAAGATGCCTTACAAATTCAGTTACTTTATGATGATTTTGAGACCGCTAACCCTTTGGGTTCCAAAAAAGGTATACACAAATTGGGTGCTATCTATCTTACATTAAGGAATTTCCCCCCCATTTTTAACTCCTCACTGGATAATATTCATTTATGTGCCCTCTTTCATGCACAGGATATTAGACGGTATGGTTTTAATTCTATAATTGAGCCTTTAGTAAATGATCTAAAAGTGCTTGAGATTGAGTGAGTTAAGAATCCAGTATGTGGAAGTTGTATTAGGGGTACAGTTGTTCAAGTCACAGGGGATAACCTTGGCTTACACAGCTTATTAGGGTTTCTGGAGTCATTTGGGGCTCAATATTGCTGTCGTTTCTGTGTTCTTGAGAAAGATCGCTTTCAGTTTGTGTTCTCCGAAGATAACCCTGAGGTTGTACTAAGAACAACTGAGATGCATGCTCTGCACTGTAAAAGGTTACAAGATGACTCTACACTACCTCATTTTTATGGCGTCAAATGTGTCTGTTTGTTAAATTCACTCAAGTATTTCAGCACAGCCAACAATTTTGCTGTGGATATAATGCACGACATTCTTGAAGGTGTCGCTCAGCTAGAGGTAAAACTTGTTTTGCAGTACATTCAGCATAATTTTCTGAGTGCTGATGATCTTGCTGGTAGAATACATGCTTTTGATTATGGTTACAATCAGCAGAAGAACCGTCCTCCGACAGTCAAATTGTTTGGTGCAAGCAACGATTTGGGTTTAAATGCCATACAATCTTGGTGCTTGTTGCGAAACCTGCCTCTGTTATTTGGTGATTTAGTGCAGAGAGATGATAAACACTGGTATCTTTTGCTTTTACTTCTGCAGATTGTTAACATCGTATTTTCACCAGTCCTAACAGAAGGCATGACCATTTATCTTAAACATTTAATAATTGAACATCACCAGTTATTCAAAAAATTATTTCCTGAAAAAAATCTTTCGCCAAAGCATCACATAATGATACATTACCCACAGTGTATAAGAAAAATTGGACCAATTCTGCACATGTGGTGTATGCGTTATGAAGCTAAACACAAATTCTTTAAAACACAATTAAAAAGCTTCAAAAACATCACCAAAACATTGGCCAACAAGCACCAGAGTTGTATGGCAATCCACTGGGAGTCTTTTAGCCAGTACAGATTGACTCTTGGTCCAGGGAAGATGGTGGAACTCAGTGAACTTAAAGGTGGCATTGAGATGGCTTCCAAACTAGGAGTGGAAATATCAGAACATGTCTATTCTGTAAAGTGGATCAAACATCATGGCACAGAGTATTGCCCTGACTTTATTATCTGTACTGAAGTAGCATGTGAGATGCCAGTGTTTTGTAAGATCAAGACTATTGCTGTGAAAGATGAAAATGTACTGTTATGTGGAACACTGATGGAAACACTCTGTTTTGATGACCATTACCATGCATTTACAGTCAGACTGCATCCAGACCGAGTTCTAAAGTCAGTGAATGTTAACGAGCTGTGTTATTTCAAACCATTTGATCTTCAAATGAAATATGGTACAACAGATTCTGCACTGCATATAGTGCCCTATTGCCATTTTATGCAGATGTGATGTTTTTTGTGAATGTATTTTTTTTTTAAGCCTGACCGTGTTTTAATAAATGTTTTAAATGGTACGTTGAAGTTGTTTTCTGTTCTGTTCTCTGGAGTTATTTGATTAGCATTTTAACCTAATTAAACCTAACAAATGGGTTTTAAAATTGTACTAACTGAGTGGGATTTTTTTTTCACTAATAAAAATGTAAATAAACTCTGCAAAAGTGAAATGTTAACACTAATTGGTGTTAATTTTCCTTTAGTGTTAAATTGTGGTAACACTATTCAGAATTAATTTACTTTAGAGTTAAATTGTAATAACATTATTCAGTGTTAAGCAGTGTTAATTTTTAACTCCAAACAGAGTTAATTTTACTCTGAAAATTGAACACTGTGACAAGAGTCATTTTATCACCAATTCTGAGTGGGACCAAATACACTCGGGTCCTGTGTTAAATTTAACTCTTAAAGAGTTATTTTAACACTGCAAAATTTACTGTGTGGAGATCTGTCTGAATATTTTTCAGAGATTAGAAGATTTGAGAACTGGTGTGATAACCACCTAGCTCTAAATGTAGGTAAGACAAAGGAAATGGTGTTTGATCCTAGAGGAGTGGGTGATCACAGGCCACTGAGCATCCACAATCAAAATGTAGCACAGGTCTCATCATATAAATGTCTTGGTGTCTTTTTGGATGATTCACTAACATGGCATATACATGTGGATAATCTCTGTAGTAAGATACAACAAAGATTGCATTTTTTACGTCGTCTGAGAGTTCATGGGGTTGATCAAAAATTTATGTTAATCTTTTATCAGGCAGTAATTGAGAGTTTAATCAGATACTGTATCACAGTATGGATACAAATGATACATACTGCTTGGAAAATTATAGGAGTGAATGAATGGACACCATTGCAAACTATGTATGAACATGCCACTGTAAGACACGCTGAGAGGATTGTCTGTGATTTTTCCCATGTTTTGAATACAGAGTTGTTGCCTTCTGGCACAATCAGAATGTACTGCTGAGTTCAGAGTTCCTCGCTGCAGGTTAAATAGATTTAAAAACTCTTTTATCCCAGTGTCTGTAAAGTTGTTAAATAGAGGAAGTATGGAGCTGTAATTTTATGTATCCAATATTCTTTGTATTTTGTGAATTGTATTTGTCTAATGTGTGTACTGTATGGTTGCAGCATGGGTGATGGCCCAAGACAAATTTCCCTACTGGGGACAATAAAAGTTTACCTTGCCTTACCTTACCTTTTTAACAAGATTCACTTGTTTAAAACACCCTTAATTGTATTACCATTTACTATATAACCATTATTTTGCTAATAAACATCTAAATAAATACAGCTCTATGGAAATTAATTGTTTATTATCGCCGCTAGCGATCACAGTTTGAGTATAGTTCTGTGTAAATGCATAGATAAACCGCACTGTCAGCAGGCATTTCCTAATCTAGAATGACAAAACATTATTAATAATTCTAATATAACATTCCAGTTGAGAAATGCAGTAAAATACAATGTTTTGTTTGTTATATTCCAACATTCCAGAGAATATTGTTCAGTGAATTAACATTATCCAGTGAATTATTCTTAACTCTGTAGCGAATAAACCGCTTATAAACCTACTAAAACAATAGTTTAAAATGAAGTTGATATGACTCCTGTCCTTTATTTATTTTCTCCATTTGAAAATATTAGACATTCTACATTTATTTTGCTTATTGTTAATATTAGTGTTGCTGCTGTTGATGCTTTTTATAAATAAAATATTTTTCATTGTTGTAATATAAAGATTAAATTTAACATGAAAGACTAATTTTCAACACTTTAAAAAAAATACATATGACTGAAAAGAGGATAACCAAAGTAAAGTATGTTCTATCTTCACCCAGTCATTTATTTACTTTATAACAGTTAATAAATATTGGTTCTGCATATCGGTTATCAGGCACATAAACATGCAAATAATTGATATTGGTATCGGTTCTAAAAAAAAAAAAAAAATCAATATCGGTCGATCACTAGAGTCAAACCCTTGATCCTGCAACCCAAAGTGTGACACTAAATAGTCAACAGTCAAAGGAAGAGAGGAAATTGGGTCATTCAACTCTGTAGTTAACACACTATCACCTACCTCTCCATCTGGAAAAAAAATGTACCAATCTTTATATTTTTTGCTTTAAAACACAAGTCATATGACAAATTAACGACTCGCACAGGCACCCCCCCTTCCTCAACTTTACAAACCACTCAAGCTACCAAAATATCACACGTTGGAAGCATAAGGGAAAAAGGCTAAACCATACCCTCATAATGTTGTGGCAGAAGTCCTTCCACTTTACCAGGCACTATGACTTCAGTTCGAGGAGGCAGCATGATGTCCGCCTGCACCCTAACTACTTTGGGTTGTACACTACCATCTTCACTAAACAACGGAAGCTTTCTTCCCATTAACCGGCAACATTTTCACCCAAATCAGTAACTGCCGCAAATTTAGAGAGAAAATCTGTTCCCAGCAGCAATTCTTGGGGGGTGACATCGGCCACCAAAAACTCTGCAATCACAGCCAACGAATCAAACTGACACACAGTCCGCCAGCGACCCAGAATTAACATTTCTCCACCATTGGCCACAGCCACTCTGCCTTGATAACCATTTAAGCTAGACCCTCCATTAGTTACATTTAACCAAAATGACTTAGGAACAATTGAAACCTGTGTCCCCATATCAATCAACAAATGTGTTTCACACCCACCTACTTTACTGGTCAAAAATACTCCAGCACCGGTTGTAAAAACTGAGGCCAATTTATCTGACACGGCCGTATGGGCAGGCATTTGGCCTACTGTGCCTGTCCCCTCCAGTTTCCCTGCAAATAAGGGCAATTCCTGCGCAGATGTCTAGTACAATCACATTCCCAGCATGCGTTGGTCCGCAAACAGACCTGTGGCTCCGATAAACTCATCAGGGGAGTGGCAGGTGCAGAGACCGGACTATTCTTCGCCTGCATATCATTTACAGCAAGCTGTAACGCTTTAACCTCTTGACACAACTCTTCCACTATGCCCAGTAAAATTTCAAGTTTGTTATCAGAATATGAATTCTGAACACTCAGACCACGAACTTTCGAGTCTGGACAATGTGTGTGTTCTAAATTCCGAATAAGCTCCAATTCAGGTGCCAAGTTAATTGCACCTTCTAAAGTGGCAGGTTTTGCAATGCGAAGATCTATATGCATATCACCACTGCCTACATGTGCACCAAATGGTCACGAGCCAGTAAATCTTGAGTAGCAGCATCAGCAGAAGGGTAAGCTTTGTGAATCAACTGTCTTAATGCATTACCACACTCACAAGCTGTCTTGTTAGGGAGCCAGCGTCGAGAAGAAAAGTTTACTCGATTTCAGTCTGCACTCTCACATGGCTCTAAATACTTACCCATTGCATCTTTTAAAAGAACGTAATTATTCTTTGCTTCAGTAGGCAATATGGCATAAATATCTCTGGCTAGACCCGAAAATAACAAAGACATAAACTTTAACTTGAGCTCATCATTCCACCCATTCACTTGAGCAGCCATTTCAGATTGTTCAGACCAGTCAGACAATTCCCTTCCTACCCCTGCAAAGGTCTCAGGCATAAAAAGAGGGCGAGAAACTGGGTTTACATTAGCAGTAGCAGCTGCCATAACGCCGCTTGAAGCTGGCAAATTTGCACCTAATTGTGACACAGACAAACCCCCATCCTCCATTTTAGCTGATCACTATCCCATTGCTGCCACCAGTGTAATAAACTTCTCGTTTGTATTTAAGAAGGGGTTTTACCAGACCTATATGGAGGACAAAGGGTATCTCATACCACCAGTTCTTCACAAGTAACATTTTATTGACATTTTATTAGAAGCACAATTTAAGTAGACATCATAGTAGATTTAACAAACATTAACTCTGTACATCTTTGCTAGAGCAAATGGTGATACACCAGTGACACTCTAACACTGCACAGCACTTTAGTGGTCACACAGCACAATCAAAAATCGTGATCAAACACTAATCATATTACACAGTGGAAAATCAATGCTTCCCCCAGCTCAATGTGCACAGAGTTGTCCGTAGAAAGTTTAAAAACTCACAACTATGACATACATTCTCACACATACACACAACAAGAAATTAAAGTATAAAACACTTCCCCTTTTCCTGGAAACAAGACCCCCAGGTCTAAGGAAACAGAATCAGCCCTGCCAAGTTGGCGTCCTCAAAGATAGCACGTGCACTCCTATGTTTTATCCCAGTCCAAGCAGTCATGGCAGTGAAAATCCCATGACAATAGTGCTGACAAGTCCTCTCTGTACAGCACGTCTTATTAAGAGTCACAAGACCTGATCTGACCTGACCTGAATCCTCTTCGCACAGCACAAACTCTTTTTAGAGTCTGATATAGGTACTGATAAGTTCTTTAAACATAGCACAAATTAGTTTAAGATTCATGCAATACTGTTACATCCTTTTCCAACAGCGCGGTTTCTCAGAAACATTCACTGAACAAGAGGCTCGCGCTCCCAAAATCCCCCCTACTATCTCACTAAACCCAACAAATACGATCTAACTCACTATCTTCGTTGCCGGACCTACCCTAATGGTCTCGGGCAACCAAAAAGCATCCCCGTTTTTCCCTTGAGTAAAAAAGCTAAAACTCATCCAATCTGCCGCGCCTTCCTCTTCACATTGTCTCTTAAATCACCTCTACTTCAGGTGAGTCCAATCAGTGTCTCCTTCCATCCATAGGAAAGAGAATGCGGGTGACTTGCTTTAAGTCAGTTTAAGGTGACTTGCTTTAAGTCAAGTCACCTTTATTTATATAGCGCTTTAAACAAAAAAGATTGCGTCAAAGCAACTGAGCAACATTTATTGTTAACATTAACAATAATTAGGTTTTTCTGTGAGAAGATCACCTCTCTAAGATCTCAGCTACAACCATCTGCTGACGTCTCACCTGAACTGGGCTGTTCTTCAGCCACTTGGAGTCTCTTTGACCCAGTATCTCTTCTGTCTCTCAGAGAAACTGTTGATCATTTGAAACCCTCCTTCTGCTCTCTTGATGTTCTTTCTCCCCGTATTCTGAAACAAATTTTTGAATCGGTTGGAATATGTTTGGTGTCTTTTCTGAATAAATGCTTGAGCACATGGACTATCCCCGACATACTAAAACAAGCTACTGTTACACCTCTCCTTAAGAATCCTTCAGTTGATGATAGAGATTTTAATAATTTTCGACCTATCTCGACACTTCCTTTTATTACAAAAATATTGGAGAAAACAGTTCTCTATCAACTCCAGTCTTTCCTTAACTCAAATCAAATTCTTGAAACTTTCCAGTCTGGTTTCAAGCCTCTGCACAGCACTGAGACTGCTTTATTAAGGGTTTCTAATGATTTACTGTTAGCGGTTTCTAATGATATACTGTTAGCGACTGACGCTGGTGACTCTGTGATCCTAATACTGTTAGACTTAACCTCGGCTTTTGATACAGTTTATCATAAAACTCTTTTATCCCGACTAGAATTTTATGTGGGCATCCAGGGAACTGTCCTAAGTTGGTTTAGATCCTATCTAACAAATAGAAGTTTTTCTGTCAAACTCGATAAATGTTTTTCCTCGCCAACCCGACTCTCTTGTGGAGTGCCGCAGGGGTCTATTCTCGCACCCATTGTTTTCTCTCTGTATTTGCTTCCTCTGGGTTCCATTTTCAGAAAGCATGGTGTATAATTTCATTGCTATGCAGATGATACACAAATTTATTTGCCTCAGAAATGCAACAAAGTTTCGCTCTGAAATGTCTTTTTGCATGCCTAGAGGAAGTAAAAATGTGGTTTTCTCAAAACTTTTTATTTCTGAATGAATCCAAAACCAAGGTTATAGTCTTTGGCCCCCATGACAACTTTAATTGCAGTAACATCGATCTGGATTACCTTTCTCCAACTTCATCTTCCACTAAGAACTTAGGTGTTCTCTGGGACCACAACCTCAAATTTGAAAAACAAATAAATGCGGTGATTAGTTTTTGTTTCTTCCAGCTACGTCTTCTATCAAAGGTCAAATCCTCTCTTTCTGAGAAAACCTTATAGATTGCTGTACATGCGCTAATTACATCACGGTTGGATTATTGCAACTCTCTCTACTATGGCATTGCCAAACACTCTATTGCTCATCTCCAATTAGTACAGAATGCTGCTGCAAAGTTCCTCAAAAGGAAACGTAAATTCGATCATGTTTCTCCTATCTTAAAATCACTGCATTGGCTACCTGTGCATTTTAGAATTGAGTTTAAAATTCTTCTCTTTGTTTTTAAATCCTTAAGCAATCTGGCACCGAGCTATTTGTCCGAGCTTCTCTGTCCACACAATCCCACACGAAACCTGAGGTCTGGTGATCAGAGACTTTTGGCTGTCCCCAGATCATGGCTAAAGAAAAGAGGAGACAGAGCCTTTGCGATTGCCGGGCCTAGGCTGTGGAACAGCCTTCCGGCTTACATCCGAACGGCTCAATCTCGAACTATTTTTAAATCTTCTCTTAAAACCTACTTTTTTTCTTTAGCTTTTAATTCATTGTGATATCATGTCATGAAAGTGTCTTATTTTTATTATTATTATTATTATCTTGTGTATTGTTCAGCACTTTGGTCAGCCCTGCTTGCTGTTTTTAAATGTGCTATATAAATAAATACAAACTTGAACTTGAATTAGGAAAACAGTGTGTCAATAATGCAAAATGACAGTTAAAGGCAGTTCATCATTGAATTCAGTGATGTCATCATGCAGGTCAGTTCAGTTTAAATCGTATCTGTGCAATAATTTGCAATCAAGTCAACGATATTGCTGTAAATGAAGTGTTCCCAACTAAGCAAGCCAGAGGCGACAGCGGCAAGGAACCAAAACTCCATCGGTGACAGAATGGAGGAAAAAACTACTTGGGAGAAACCAGGCTCAGTCGGGGGGGCCAGTTCTCCTCTGACCAGACGAAACCAGCAGTTCAATTCTAGGCTGCAGCAAAGTCAGATTGTGCAGAAGAATCATCTATTTCCTGTGGTCTTGTCCCAGTGGTCGTCTGAGAAAAGGTCTTTACAGGGGATCTGTCTCTGGGGCTCTAGTTGTCCTGGTCTCCGCTGTCTTTCAGGGCTGTAGAGGTCCTTTCTAGGTGCTGATCCACCATCTGGTCTGGATACGTACTGGATCCGGATGACTGCAGTGACCCTCGGACTTGGATACAGACTGGATCTGGTGGCTACGGTGACCTCGGAATAAGAGAGAAACAGACTAATATTAGCGTAGATTAAGAGTCACCATTAAGAGTCACCATTCTTCTAATGATGTAACAAGTACATCGGGTGTTATGGGAAGTGTTCCCAGTTCCGTTTTACCTAATTAATGCAGCCTAAAAATCCTTTAACGGATTTGGATATTAGAAGCGTATTAGTGTGCTATGTGTAAGCCAGGTTAAAGAGATGGGTCCTTAATCTAGATTCAAACTGCAACCCGAACAATGTTAGGTAGGTTATTCCAGAGTTTGGGCACTAAATAGGAAAAGGATCTGCCGCCGCAGTTCACTTTGATATTCTAGGTATTATCAAATTACCAGAGTTTTGAGAACGGAGCGAACGTGGAGGACTATAATGTAACAAGAGCTCGTTCAAATACTGAGGTGCTAAACCATTCAGGGCTTTATAAGTAATAAGCAAGTGTAGCAGGTTTATTTGTATACTTATGAATTCCACCAAAAAATATTTATTTTTGTATTACTGGGAGTTTTGTTTTGGCTTCATTCTGCCTGCGCGTCGGGTTAGTGCAGTGCGTGCGTGTGACGTCATCAGACGGGGAACTTGCGCCGCGCAAGGTTGACTCAGTCAGAGCAATGCGGATTTGACTGAGGTGAGTTCACGTCAGGTCTCTCCGATAATAAAACGGATATATAAGTTGCTATTATCACTTATTTGTTGATTTATCACTGTGTAAGAGTGTCCTGATGATGAGTGAATCTTGCAGTAGTTTAATGAACTACGAGCCGCGATATTGTGTCTGTTATATGTTAAATGCAGTTCGGTAGCTGCTGCAGCACATGGTGAGCTAGCTGTTCGGCAGGCCATTAACATTGTATTGACGTGATGCTATTTTTTTTAGATGCTAATCTGATGTCACGCAAAAAATTTTTTTTGTGTGTTTGTGCAAATTTGTTCTAGATGAATGAATGAAATATGTGTGATTTATCTAATGGAATTAATGAATGACTAAGGGGAATTACAATGTGTTTTTCTATGGGAATATCTGTGATATTTTTCTTTGTATTTGTTTTGATTACCAAATGTATGTAGTTTTTCTTTATGAAAAGAGGTTAAATGTGAATACAGTCAAAGCAATGCTGGATTTGACTGAGATGCTAATCTGATGTCACGCAACACTCATTGCCATATTGTTTATGACCGCAGATAATAAACTACATTGTGACAGCCAGTGCCCCTGTGTCTACTTGAGAACAACCCTGAACACAACGCAGACAGATAAGGCGGGTTACATTGGTGCCGTGACCTTCTGGATTCTTCGAGTATCGACGCCACTTCGATCGCCGTGGGGACTGCATTGTTTCACCCAAGTGTTGCACAATGGACTCAGTAAATACACCAGTGGGTTTTGGTTTTTCTGATCGGGATGTGTATGCTACTGTGGGGTTTGGGAGGGGGAGGTTATTCAAGGACGAGGTTCAGTCGCCTGATGTGGGAGGGTTGAGAACGCCCAGGGCGTGTTCCAGTCGTGTCCAGTTTTCCCCCAGTCTTTCCCCAAGTGAGCGGCGTACCCAATCAGCCTCTAGTGATGATGTAAGAGCCCTTATTACAGAGTTAGTCAGCCAAATTGGCCAGTCTATTGCAGACCAGCTGCAACGTAATAGGGATGTACAGCACACGACACCTCTGAAAAAAAGGGGGGATCACAGCCTGAACAGCAACCGACAGAGTTTAATTTGTCCAGTGTTAGGCTAGTAATGCAATCTGATGCTAAGGAGCCTCCTATTTATAGGGGTGATAGCAGTGATAAGTGTTCTGTCCGGGAGTGGGTGGAAATGGTAGGGGCATATTTTCGTAAGAGTAATGTTCCAGTACACCAGCAGCTACAGGAGATACTAGCTAAGCTAAGGGGGAAGGCTAGAGATGTAGTACGGGTTACCCTACGACATAACTCCACTGACGCGACTCCCGACTTTGTCTTTGAAATACTGAAACAACACTTTAGTGAGTTGACCTACTCATCCATGCCAATGGCTGACTTTTACAACACCAGGCCACTGCGAGACGAAGGGGTGATGGACTACTGGATCAGGTTGAATAATGCCATTGATATCGCTGACGAGTGCTTAAAGAGACAGAGACGAAGTGCTGAAGATCCGGGAAGGGAGGTATGCATGATGTTTATCAAGTTTTGCCCAGACACCATACTCTCTAACAGACTCAGCTTCAAGGCGGCCGAGGAATGGACCACGAGCGAGGTCCAGGAACGCATTGACGCCTACCAGAGGGAACTCAGGATGCGCACGCTGACCAGTTCTCATACTCCACAGAGACACATAGTCACTCACACCCAGTCAGCCATGTCACGAGAGCCAGAGCTGTCTCAACCAGCACCAGCAGAGCCCCAGTTTCAGCTGCCTTTTTCCCAGGGGCTCATTCCGCCTCAAGCCACTATGTTTGCTAACGCATCAGTTCAGACGCCAACATCACAGCTTTCACCTTTAGCAGAACAGTTTGTGCCCAATTCCCCAGCTGTTCACACACCCCAAACACCCCACACACAGTATACTCCACAACATGCTCAGTCACCAGCATTCTTTCAAGCTCCCCAGTCCAGTCACGCCACCACAGCCACTGCCGCAGCTGTTGGTGTGAATAGCATGAATGCACTGATCAGTCTTCTAGATCACTTGGTGGTGCGTCAGAATGTCCAAGTCCCTGCACAAGAGCCATCATATGCTCCAATGCCCTTTCAGAGGAGGAGTTGTAGAGTCTGTGACGATGTCAGACATTCCACGCTCGCACATTGCAGGAGAGAAAACCTGTGTCTCGCGTGTTTTGCTCCTGGTCACTGGAAGAAGGACTGTGACAAGTATGGACGAAAGCGGGTGGGCCAGGCTGATGCCAGACGAGGGCCGCCGGCGGGAAACTAGAGAGCCCACACTTGGAGAGGGGCAGTGTGGGGGATCAACACGAAACCCTCATTGGAGACGAGGACTTGGAGCTACTTTACGTTAATGCCTGTTCAGCCGTACCAGAAGGTCTTCAGGTCATGGTTCAAGGGTCTGCAGAGGTGCCAGCTTTCAGTGAATTATTCTACGTCCAGGTTGTTGTTAATGACAAGGTGGAGCTGAAGGGCATGATTGACTCAGGATCCATGGCTTGTACGATGAGTGAGGGGGCTGAAGCATTACTCAAGGCGGCGGGAGTCCTTCTTGAAGAGCCTGAATCAGCCGAAAGAATTGTGCTTGTCGGTTGTGGGGGAAAGCAGACACGTCCCAAAGGTGTTTATGACTTGACGCTGTCTGTGTATGGAGTGAAGTGCGCTGTTCCTGTTCTGCTTGTGCCGGGCCAACGTGATGAGCTCATCATCGGTTCAAACGTCCTCAAGCACCTTGCACGTACCATGAAGAGCGATGAAAACTACTGGAGACTCATATCAGCTGGAGGCAAGAAAGTACCGTCAGACTGTGACCAGTTCCTTGACATGCTGTCCTGCACCACAAGATGGAAGAGTGAGGATGTCCCAGACAAGATCGGCCCTTTGAAGCTGCCTCATGCTGTCACACTGGAACCGCAGCACGAACACCTGGTGTGGGGTAGGCTGTCCAGCAAGGTGCCGATGTCTCCAGGCAGCACAATCATTGTGGAGCCATGTGGTTCCAGGTCAAGTCCACGGGATGTCCTTGTGGGTCGTGTCATCACTGCGATGTGGGCTGACAGGTGGGTGCCCTTGAAGATGACGAACCTTTCGCCGAAGCCAATCACATTGAGACGTAATGCCATCATCGCTGATGTGTTCCCGTGTCTTGCTGTGGAGGACTTCAACGTTCAGCAAGGTCTGTGTGAGATAGAGGGCTTGGAGCCAGAGAGTGTTATAGTTTCAGCTGCCACGGATGCTGACCTCAAAGAATGCCTGTCCAACCTGGGGTTGAGTGATTTGGACATTGACTCATGCCAGGCTAGCTTTTGGGCGAAGAAACGTCTTGTCGAACTGGTTGGAGAGTATGACGACATCTTCTCCAGACACTCACTTGATTGTGGCGAGGCGAGAGAGTTTGTGCACAACATTCGCCTGACAGATGATCGCCCATTTCGTATGCCATATAGGAGAGTCCCTCCTGCACATTACCAACAGCTACGACGCGTGCTCTCAGACATGGAGGAGAGGGGGATCATCCGCAAGTCCATCAGTGAGTATGCATCCCCTCTCGTCATGGTGTGGAAGAAAGATGGTGGGCTCAGAATCTGCACAGACTTCAGGTGGCTGAATGCACAGACTTTAAAGGATGCTCACCCACTGCCTCATCAGGCCGACTGTCTAGCAGCACTGGGAGGTAATGCTGTTTTCAGTACAATGGATCTGACCTCAGGCTTCTAAAATGTTCCGATGTGTGAAGACCACAAGAAGTATACAGCCTTCACAACACCTGTTGGTTTGTACGAGTACAACAGGATGCCGCAGGGGCTTTGTAACAGCCCAGCATCGTTCATGCATATGATGCTGAGCATCTTTGGCAGCCTTAACTTCACAAGCCTTCTCTGCTACTTAGACGACCTACTTGTCTTTGCGCCCACTGAAGAGGAAGCACTAAACAGGCTCCAAGTGGTCTTCAGTAAGCTCAGAAACAACAACCTTAAGCTGAGCCCCAAGAAATGCCACCTTCTGATGAGGTCAGTGAGGTTCCTTGGTCACGTCATCGACCAAAGTGGGGTTGCGGTGGATCCCACCAAGGTTGATGTCATCTGCAAGATGCCAAAGGAGGCTCTGATGGAGGAGGATGGTCGTACTCCATCTGTAAAGAGGCTGAAGTCATTTC
Organism: Cyprinus carpio; assembly: GCF_018340385.1. Classification (NCBI taxonomy): domain Eukaryota; kingdom Metazoa; phylum Chordata; class Actinopteri; order Cypriniformes; family Cyprinidae; genus Cyprinus; species Cyprinus carpio. Next base: position 3,856,059 of record NC_056590.1, read on the forward strand.
TTGGCATGGTGTTCTTCTACCAGTCTCACATCCCTGGCTGCTCAGCCATTGCCAAGCCCCTGTTTGCCCTGACGGCAGGCCAGAAGAGGAGAGGCCGGACTGGTAGGAGTGGAGGAGGTGCGGGTATGTACAGGAAACTGACTGCGGCAGATTGGACTCCTGAATGCGAGAAAGCTTTCCAGAAGCTCAAGACAGATCTGCTCAACTGTGCTGTATTGGCCCATCCTGATTTCTCCAGACCATTCATCCTGTCCGTTGATGCATCCCTGGACGGGCTTGGGGCTGTGTTGTCACAATTGCCAGTAGGGGAGGACAAGGCTCGCCCCATTGCTTTTGCCAGTAAGACCCTCAGCAAGTCACAGCAAAGATATCCCGTTCATCGTCTTGAGTTTATGGCACTGAAATGGAGCGTCTCTGAGAAGTTCAGTCACTGGCTGAAGGGACATGACTTTACCGTGTGGACCGACAACAACCCGCTGACCCACATCATGACCAAGCCCAAGCTCGATGCATACGAACAGAGATGGGTAGCCAAACTGTCTTCATACAACTTCGACCTGAAATACATCCCAGGCCCAAAAAATGTTGTAGCAGACGCACTCAGTCGAGATCCCTTTACCACTTCAGTTAGCAGGTGTCTGATCCAAGAGCCATATGGTAGCCTAGTGCAGGAGGCTGAAGGTGCGGAGGCTGAGGAGGTGCAACAGACATTCAGACTGGGCGTCCAACACCACCAAGCGGTTCAACAGTACGAGCCACCACATGACACCGCAGGCTCCTACAGTGCAGCTGAAGTCAAAGCTGCTCTAGCCTCTCACAGTTTCTGGAGGAGTGGCGTGGAGAACAGGGCTCTTTGTCTTGGCCAACATGTCCAACAGCTGCAACCTGCAGGCCAGTGTACCCTGCCCTCACTCACTCTGCGCGAATTGGAAGATAAGCAGCTTCAGGATCCCACTATATCTTCAGTTCTCCCGTTTGTGGTCCGCAGACGTCGGCCATCCAGACGAGAAAGGCACAGTATCCAAACAAATTCAAATTCAAGTTGTCCCCAAACAAATTCAAGATCGCAGACGAAAACTAGTCCCGATGATGAAGCGTTTCCGCGAAGAAGGAAAGCGAGCTACATTATCGGTAGACAAACTTTACGTGGATGGAACACTCTACCGTGATCCAAACATCACTACGTGGCTGTATCCTAACTAAACTTTCACTTTTCATTTTAACACTGACTGTTCCAAATGCATTCTTTATAGCCATACTGCCATAACCTGTTACATATATCATTCATCATGCCAATAATTATTACTGAACTCTGATTATAGACCCTGATGTCTCTTCTTCTTTTTTTCTTTTTTTTCTCTTCTCCTCTTTATTCTCTTCTATTCCCACAACGCCATGTCTGCATTCAGCAACACATGCAGTGTGTTATTATCTCCCAGTATTTTTTTCTTTCATGTTACACGCCATTCTCTATGTCTCCCACATAGTGTATGTCGGTTATTTGTATATGTGTCCTGTCTATTTATGTGTAGACCAGCGTTTATATTTGTGTTCTGTACATCTATGCTTTGTGTCTGTTCGAACGAGCCAGTCAGCAAGCCTGGAAACTACTCTCACCCCTCCCCCTCCCCCTCCCCCTCCTACTACATATCATGGGTACCTATCTTAGGTACAAATAGCACATCTTATATACTATTAGTATTTATATTTAATCATGCAAACACTTAAACTGATAACATGGAATGTACGTGGCTTTCACACCACCCCTAAAAAAATTTAAGTAATTAACCACCTCGTTAAATTTGCTTCTTACAAGAAACACACTTAACAGATACAGAACTACAACATCTCCATTTCAAACAATTTGACAAAATATTCTCATCTACATTTAATAGCAAGCAAAGAGGCGTTTCTATCTTGATAAATAAAAGCATCAGCTTCACTCTTAATTCCTCAATTTCAGATCCAGAAGGTAGATTTATTATCATCAATATATCAATCAATCACTTAACTTTTACGCTAGCAAACATTTAAACACCAAACAATCAATTATTATCAGTGACCATGCCCCTGTATCTTTAACATTAAAAATCCAAAAACAAAATAGTAGCCGGAGATTTCAATACTGTTCTCAACCCATCATTTGACCGTACACATAATCACAGTAACAGACGAACTTGTCACTCATCAGAAGTAATTAAACAATACATGACGGATTATGGCCTTGGCGATAGCTGGAGAGCAAGAAACCCACTGCTAAGAGAATATTCATATGCCTCTTCAGCCTACCGTTCTTCCTCTAGAATAGATTTTTTTTTTTTGGTTAGCAACTCCTTAATTCAACAGATATTAGAAAATACTATCCATTCAATTATTATCAGTGACCATGCCCCTGTATCTTTAACATTAAACATCCCAGCACAAAAGAAAATCTCTACAAGATGGCGCTTCAACAATTCTCTACTAGAAGACCCCAATTTTACCACCCTTATAAGAAGAGAGTGGGCATCCTTTCTGGAGATGAACGACTCTCCAGAAATCTCACCATCAACACTTTGGGAATCGGGCAAAGCAGTCATGAGAGGCATAATTATATCATATTCATCACACAAGAAAAAACAGCAACAACAATTGGAAAACACTCTTGAGCAGAAAATAAAACTGCTTAGCAATCCACAGTTTACCGCCCCATCTGAAGAAGTACAAACTAACCTCAAGCAACTTAGGACTCAATTAGATAGTATCATAAACAAAAAAACAGTTCTGTATACAGCAACTCAAATATGATCAGTTTCACCTCAGCAATAAAGCAGGCAAGTATTTGGCAAACATGTTACAATACAAAAAAGACAAATCACTTATCCCATCTATTCTGGACACTTCAGGCAAAACTATGCAGGATCCTCAAGAAATCAAACTCTTTTCGCCATTTCTACAGTTCTTTGTACACTAACGGCACCCAACCTCTACAATCTGAAATTGACTCTTTTCTTAACAATCTGGACCTTCCCTCATTAACCACAGAACAAGCAAACTTTTTAGAACAATCCATCACCCCTGAAGAACTTATCAAAGCCTTACAAAGCATGCAAAACAATAAATCACCTGGACCCGACGGACTACCGGCAGAATTCTACAAACACTTTTGGGACATCTTATCTCCAACTTTTAACAAATTACTCACAGAAATCCAAACTACATGTACCATTCCCACACATATGAACACAGCGCTCATTACTGTTTTTTTGAAACCCAATAAGGACCCAACACATCCCTCTAGTTACCGCCCACTTTCATTAATCAACACTGATCTGAAAATTATCACAAAGACTCTAACTACCAGGATTGAAACAGTTATGCATTCACTAATTCACCCAGACCAGACAGGCTTCATCAAAAATAGAAATGCAAAAGACAATATCCGCAGACTTTTTAATCTCATCAGCATTGCACAAGGACAGTCACAAAAAACTATAGTTGCATCACTAGACACAGAAAAAGCATTCAACAAGGTCAACTGGACATTTTTATTCACCACCCTCCGTAAATTCTGTTTTGGAGAGTCATTCATTCAATGGATAACAACACTATACACTTCTCCAAGGGCTGCAGTCATCACAAATGGGATCACTTCACCAAGCTTCACTCTGCACCAAGGAACCAGACAGGGATGCCCACTCTCTCCATCCCTCTTTGCCATATTCATCGAACCACTCGCAGCAGCAATACGCCAAAACAATAAAATTAAAGGAATCCAAGTCAACAACTCTCAACACAAAATTAGTCTATATGCGGATGATTTACTATTGTACTTACAAACTCCATCCCAATCACTTAACGACGCATTCAATGTCATCAACAAATTCTCAAAAGTCTCTCACTACAAAATCAACTGGAATAAATCAACTATACTTCCCCTATCAGGAGACGATGTGGACTCTGCAGCTCATGACCCCTCCCTTCCCCTCAACACGGGTAACATCAAGTATTTAGGCATATCAATTTCCCCCAGGCTGTCAGAGCTATACAACCTCAACTATGCCTCACTCCTCAAGAAAATAGAAGATGATTATAAACGATGGAACAAGCTCCCACTCACACTCACAGGCCGTATAGCAACAATCAAAATGAAGATACTCCCCCAGATCAATTACCTATTTTCAATGATCCCAATTACCCCGACAGACTATTGGTTCAAAAAATTAAATTCCCTCACCACTCACTTCTACTGGAAAAATAAAAAAACCAAGGATAGCACTTACAACACTTCAAAACGCAAAACACTTAGGCGGACTTGAAGCACCAAATTTCATGCACTATTACCTGGCAAACCAATTACAATACCTATATAAATGGACTCAACAACAGACACATTCCGTTCCATGGCTTGATCTTGAGCAATACTTGTGCTCCCCCAACTCAATCGCAGACCTCCCCTTTCTACCACAGTCAATCAAAAAAAAACTAGACTTCTATCATAACATTACAATAGCAACAACTCTGTCAGCCTGGTGAAAAACTAATAAAATCACCAAATCACCCCAAGCTCCATGTAGGTTTACCCCAATCTGGCACAACCCTGACCTCCGTCTTTACAATAAACCAATCCACTTCCCCAAATGGCAACAAAATGGCATCACCCACCTTCACCACGTATTTGAAAATCATAAATTTATGTCATTCCCCTCAATTGTCCAGAAATTCGGGATTGGGAGAGACCAATTTCTCCACTACCAACAGCTTAAATTTTTAATTCAAAGTAAAATAACTCTAACTAACACCCTACAGCCTTCTAAAATAAGTTATAAGTTATTAGAGATAGGCAACCACCCAAGAAAACTTATATCCAAACTCTACAGCCTCATCACTTCATCTAACCCCACAATAACCCTGCCCAAGGGGAAGTGGGAAAGTGACCTCATACTATCCTCCGACCCGGATTTCTGGACGCAAATCTGCAGGAACACCTTTTCTATGACCACCAACACCAATTTACAACTCATACAATATAAAACCATCCACAGAATCCACATCACTCAGAGTAAACTATTTAAAATGAAATTATCTGACACAGACATTTGCTCACAGTGTACCTCTGGGAGCACAGACACCTATCTCCACGCAACCTGGCTCTGCCAGCCTGTTCACTCTCTTTGGACCACATTAACCAACACACTATCTTCGATCCTGGACTGCAGAGTCCCACTGTCTCCTGCACTCTGTCTCCTGTGAGACACTTCAGAAACCTCTATCCCTTCCAAATACAAAACCCCAGTTCTTGTCTCTCTAGCAATCGCTAAAAAAATAATCTTTCAAAACTGGAAATCAAAATCGTTTTGTCATTTTTCCCATTGGACTAACTTAATCACAGAATTCATTTTGACAGAAGAAACCATAGCTCTTAAAAAGAACAATATATCTGCCTTTAAAAAAAACCTGGAATCCTCTCATAACCTTTCTACAAATTCAACAGCTGATGTAAACCACTCCCTTACCCCCCCCCCAATCTGCCTTAATAACACCTAACAGTCACACACTTACAGACATACCAATCTCACACTTATAACTATTCTCTGTCTGTCTGTCTGTCTGACTGTTTATCTGTCTGTCTGTCTGTCTGTCTATTTGTCTATCTGGCCGTGTGTCTGTCTGACTGTCTGTCTGTGTACCTCCCTGTCTCCCTGTTACGGCTTGTCACTCTTTATTAATTACAAATATATGATCTGTCTTATTTTGTTATATGAATAAAAATAAAGTTGACCTCCGAAGACGGGGGGGGGGGGGCTGGGCAAAAAAAAAAAAAAAAAAAGAGAAAGGCACAGTATGGGCCCCAGTTCGTTGGCATTACTGAAACACTGGGAGAGGCTAGTCATTCGGAATGGTGTCTTGTACCGAGAAACAAGGGATCCTGTGAGTATGATGAAAAGATTCCAGTTGCTACTGCCAACCAGTTTGAGGGGTGATGCCTTGAAGGGAGTTCATGACTTGGCAGGGCATCAAGGACAGGCGAGGACGCTCCATCTGGCGAGACAGCTCTTCTTCTGGCCCAATATGGAGAGAGATACGAGAGAGCATGTGCGATGCTGTGAGAGGTGTGTACTTGCAAAATCCCCGGAGCCCTCAACACGAGCCCCCTTGGAAAGTATTAAAACTTCCGCTGCCATGGAACTGGTCTGCATTGATTTTTGGTCAGCAGAGGATAAGAACAAGAACTCTGTTGATGTGCTGGTGGCGACTGACCACTTTACGAAAATGGCTTTTGCCTTTCCTTGCAGGAACCAGACTGCCAAGCAAGTGGCCAGAAAGTTATGGGATTGTGTCTTTTGTGTCTACGGGTTCCCTGAGCGCATCCACTCTGACCAGGGCCCTAGTTTTGAGAGTGAGCTGGTGTCTGAGTTGCTGCAGCTGTCGGGGGTGGCAAAGTCTCATACAACAGCATATCACCCAATGGGCAACGGGGGCACAGAGCGCTTTAACCGCACACTGGGCAACATGATACGGAGTCTTCCTCTGAGAGCCAAGCAAGAATGGCCACAGCAGATCCAGACGCTGACATTTGCATACAATGCGACTGCTCACGAAACAACCGGCTATGCACCCTTCCACTTAATGTTTGGCCGCGTTCCGAGGCTCCCAGTTGATGTTGTCTTTCAGTCTGTTCTGCATGACCTCACTGTGACTGACTTCAGCAGCTACTCGAGGACCCTGCTATCTTACCTGTCTGAGGCAGCCAACATCGCCCAGCAGCATGCCACTAAAGAGCAGGAACAGCAGGCTCGTCAGTACAATAAAAAGGTCAGAGGGGTTTCCTTACATGTTGGAGCCCGAGTGCTGCTCGCGAACAAGGGAGAGAAAGGAAAAAAGAAGTTGGCCGACAAGTGGGAACCTGCAGTGTATACGGTAGTGGAGCAGAACCCCAAGACTCACATCTACAAGATCAGTGATGCCTCTGGCCAGAGCAAGGTTGTGCACAGGAACCTTTTGCTTGACGTGAGATTCCTTCCTATCCAAGACACCCTGGAGAATCAGTCTTTTGTCAGCTCATCAGAAGTTGAAGGCACAAGTGTCTGCGGAGATGTGGATAGCCTGAGCAATCTGGAGCGAGAGTATTCCTTGGCACGGACGTCCTCATGGGTTCTGTTAGACCCAGATCGAGCTGCTGAGGCTTCAGCAGACGAAGAAGTTTCTATTCCTGAAGTTGAGGATGAGTCTCACGCTCATGAAGACATGGCCAGTTCACCTGAAGCGACTCTGTCTGACCCAGACCTTGTTCAGTCAGATGCACCTACTAACTTTGATACGACTCCGACTGACTAAACCCCCACTCAAGCATGCTCACCTGCTGACTCTACTGCGACTCAGACTGCTGTAGTTGATAACAGAATTCAAGGCAGGGTCGTAACTAGAACTGGGAGGGTGGTTAGGTCTGTCAATAGGCTTATTGAGAGTATGATTCAGAGACCTGTTATATGGGGCCTCTCTTTGTCTCAGGAAGTTTGATTTAGAGTGCACACCGTTAAGTTTTTCTCTTTTCAAACGGGGTTTTTTGTTTTTTTTCCTTCCTTGAATGTGAAACCGTACTGTGTGTTCAACCAAACCAATGAACAAAATAATTATAATTATAGCCTGAACAACCATGTTCAACCATATTAATGATTAGATGAAGTCTAATGAGGGCCTGATCAACCTTCTTTTTTCTCTTGATCTGTTTTACGGATGGTTTTTACTGAACTTTGGGATTAGATTTCATTGTTATTTGGTCCGTTTACATTAATGCATTTTTGGTGCTATTATAGAATTCAGGGGTGTCGTTATTTTGGTGGAATTCAGGGGGGGTGAATGTAGCAGGTTTATTTGTATACTTATGAATTCCACCAAAAAATATTTCTTTTTGTATTACTGGGAGTTTCGTTTTGGCTTCATTCTGCCTGCGCGTCGGGTTAGTGCAGTGCGTGCGTGTGACGTCATCAGACCGGGAGCTTGCGCCGCGCAAGGTTGACCTCAGTCAGAGCAATGCTGGATTTGACTGAGGTGAGTTCACGTCAGGTCTCTCCGATAATAAAACGGATATATAAGTTGCTATTATCACTTATTTGTTGATTTATCACTGTGTAAGAGTGTCTATGATGATGAGTGAATCTTGCAGTAGTCTTAATGAACTACGAGCCGCGATATTGTGTCTTTTATATGTTAAATGCAGTTCGGTAGCTGCTGCAGCACATGGTGAGCTAGCTGTTCGGCAGGCCATTAACATTGTATTGACGTGATGCTATTTTTTTTTAGATGCTAATCTGATGTCACGCAACACTCATTGCCATATTGTTTATGACCGCAGGTATGTGTTTTTTGTGTGTTTGTGCATATTTGTTCTAGAAGAATGAATGAATATATGTGTGGTTTATCTAATGGAATAAATGAATGACTAAGGGGAATTTACAATGTGTTTTTCTATTGGGAATATCTGTGATATTTTTCTTTGTATTTGTTTTGATTACAAATGTATGTAGTTTTTCTTTATGAAAAGAGGTTAAATGTGATTAATGTGAATACAGTCAGAGCAATGCTGGATTTGACTGAGATGCTAATCTGATGTCACGCAACACTCATTGCCATATTGTTTATGACCGCAGATAATAAACTACATTGTGACAGCCAGTGCCCCTGTGTCTACTTGAGAACAACCCCGAACACAACGCAGACAGACAAGGCGGGTTACACAAGATTTTAAAATCTATACGAACCCCTAACCCCTTTATCTAAACCTCTCTACTTAACCGTCGGTCATGCACATCCACCATGCTTGTAATTTTTTTTAATGCTTTATATTCGTGTTTGTAGTTCTCAACCAAATCATTCCTCAAAGTGCAATGGATTGTGGGTAATATTAGCAATCTGACCCTGCATCTCAATGTACCTACCTATACTATGCCCTTAAAGTATGTAGTCTTTGGTGAAGAAAAAGTACACACTTTTGAGTGTGTAGTAGAAGAGTAGGCAAACTTTGGGACATACTATAACGTCATACAATTGCGTCTTTAAAGGACCGCTCTGTCGCACCTTTTACACACACCCTGTCACTGTAAACTGACCTGTCAATCATCTCGTCACAGTTAACATCCTCCACATTTCATTTAAAGAAAAAAGCCAAAGCCAAAGAGGTGTGTTTTTAATCTACATTTAAACAGAGAAGGTGTGTCTGAACTCTGAACATTATCAGGAAGGCTATTCCAGAGTTTGGGAGCCAGAAGAGGAAGATCTAATACTGAGGAAGACTGTTCCAGAATCTGGGAGCAGCCACCGAGAAAGCCCGGTCACCTTTAGTTTTGTAACGTGACCGAGGAACTGAAAGAATAAGATGACTGGAAGAACATAAGAAATTGTACAGGACAAGAAGATCACTTATATACTTAAGATATACAGAGCTGGGTAGTAACGGATTACATGTAATCTGGATTACATAATTACATAATTACATATTAATATATATATATATATACAGAGCTGGGTAGTAACGGATTACATGTAATCTGGATTACATAATTACATATTATAAGTACTCAAGTACTTGCAATTAGAGTAAACTACTTTTTAAAATACTCGTAATCAGACTAGTTACTTTTTTATGGATTACATGATTACATATTATTTACACAATGGTAATAAGTTGTTTACAAATCACTGATTCTCCTAAATTTCCTTATTTTTAACGTTTATATTTTTTCATAATAAACCTGCCGCTTATATACTCACATCCTGTTTGTGGACTTCAGCTCGGCCTTTAACACTATCATTCCAAATTTCCTCCTGCCCAATCTAACTCAGCTCTCCATGCCCATGCCCACCAGGCAGCAGCTAGTGAGGCTGGGAAAATACAAATCCAGCACCCGTACGATCAGCACTGGAGCTCCTCAGGGTTGTGTTCTCTCCCCACTGCTCTTCTCCCTGTACACTAATGACTGCACATCTAAAGACCCCTCTGTCAAGCTCCTGAAGTTTGCAGATGACACCACACTTATCGGCATCATTCAGGACGGTGACGAGTCTGCTTACAGACAAGAGGTTAAAGAGTCTGGTGCAGTCTTAATAACCTGGAGCTCAACACACTCAAAACTGTGGAGATGATCGTGGACTTCAGGAGAAACCCCCCTGCACTCCCCCCACTCACCATCATGAAGTGCACTGTGACTGCAGTGGAGTCATTCAGGTTCCTGGGTACCACAATCTCTCAGGACCTGAATTGGGACACTCACATAGACTCCACTGTGAAAAAGGCCCAGCAGAGGTTGTACTTCCTTCACCAGCTGAGGAAGTTCAACCTACGACAGGAGCTGCTGAAACAGTTCTACTCTGCCATTGTAGCATTTGGGCCAATCAGACACACAACTATTTGTTACATTTAACAAATAATATCTAATGCCTCCTCATCTAACCAAAGGGTCTATGGACCCTTCCCCCAAAAGTAAGCTATCACCTCAAAATGGACAGAACAGGCCTCTGGTTCCCTAGCAACCAAAGGCACACTATCTGATAACACTAGGTTTATGACGCCCCAAAAATGTGGCTAAGCCGCTCTTAATTCAAGTCTCTCAGAAACAGACACATAATGCACATAAAAAGGGACTCTTCTCTAATAAATTCATAAAAAAACCTTTCTTTGAATTAATTCACATATACTTTAGGGCATTGTGTATACTGTTACTGTTCTTGTATATTGTATTTTGTGTATTGTATATGTTTTATACATGCTTATTGTGGCAGGATGGGCTATTTCCCCCTCCTAATTTCGTAATTTGAGGTTTAGCCAATGGACTGGGACCATGGGTGTATAAGAGCATTGGGTGCCAGTTGCAGGTGTGTGTCATTTTCCGGAGCTGTGACGTCATTGACGCGCCTTGCTGCTTGTGTTGGAGTGGAGTGTTGACAGGTATTGTTAGTCATTAAGACCGCTGAAGCTTAGCCACTGGCTGTGCTGTTTACTGGTTGGGTGATGCTGGTTGGAGAATTGAACGTGGACATTTGAGCCGGTAAGGAAAGCATGTATGTACGACAACGTTTGTGTAATGAGGTTGCTGAGCGGGTACTAATTTGTATGCCTTACAATAGTTTAAAGTCTACACGCACTCTCCGCCGACGAGTTTATCGGGGATATCTGGCTCCAGATGTCGCTAGAATTCAGGATATTAATCCCAAATGCAACATGTTCTATCGTGAGTATACTTCCTCAAGCCTGAAGTCAGGAGAAAATGAATGGCAGTGTAACATTTTTGTTTGGTTTTTAGGTGCGTGATAAAGGCAATGGCAGCATTCTGATCAAGTGCGATGCTCTGTACCTCCCTATAAAGTTGCTGTTCTGTTTCCATTGGGTTATTCCGTGTTTAGCACGGAACTGATATGCTTCCAACGAGCTTTTCATGTTTTCAAAGTGAACTTTCTGTGTTTTCTAAGCTCTGTGTGAAAGCGTGTCTCACTGATATGCTTTAAGTTTTTTTTTGTTTCTTTTTTTTTGGGTTTATTTCTTTAATTGTTTTCAAATGGTTTGGTATTGCTGAATTTGTATTTTTGTTTCAATTTATTATTGTGGTGATTGGATATATTGACTTCATCTAATCATTAATATGGTTGAGCTATACTACTAAATTTAATTATTTGTTTATAGTGGTTCATGAAATTGGAGTTTGTTTATGCTTTGGGTTTTCTTGTCAAATGTAATTGATTTGTGTAGACTCGGGCGGGACCGAATAGTGGTTCCTGCCTGGAACTATAGTTAATTTAGGTTTTGCATTGTCAAATTATTCTCTTTATTCTACTCTCTTGTTGTTGGCAGGATCTGGGTACCTGGGGGCAGATGAGTGATCTTCTTGGGTGGTGGCATCCTTCACTGTGTGTCGTGCTTTTCACTGACATTAGTCGGTGTGTGTGTTAGTGTGTGTGTGTGTGCACTGTGATTTGAGTGATTTTCATTATTTAGTGGTGATCTTCTATCTGCGACTGCCCCTGTTGGTAAGCTCCCATTCCTTTGCCAGTAATAATTGAACTTCCCAAAAGAGATGAGTATGGCTGTCTGTTAATGTTTTTTTTTTTTTTGTAAATTATATATCCCTTTTTTAACTGTTAATAAAATATTTTTGTATGATTACGTTCGTCCCTGACTAAGCTGGTGAACAGAACCCGTGTGTGCCTTTAGAGGGTGCTTTAAATTCCTTGGGTGAAATTCCCAAGGTGGCGTAGTCGGAAAGTGATAATAACTTGAGTTTGCTGAGCACGTGTGTAATTAATGCTCCGCCTCACCCTATAGTTCCCGCTCTGCCACATTATGATGGATCACTAGTTAATATATCCACATCTCTATGATTAGATTTAGATTCGGGAATTCCAGGAGAAGATGCTGAGCTAAGAGCCTTAAAAACCACGCTAAGCTTGTGCCAGGCTTCGGCCTTGATTATTCATTCATCAAGATCCTCTGATTCGAACTGGTCTCATCAGTTCACTTCAGCAGAGACCAACTGGAGCCCCAAAGCGCATCAGGACTCTTTATCAAACAGGTGAGACTTGCAAGTATAAATCTTAGTCTTATTAATTGATACATTAAGTATCATATGCACCTTTTACAAAGGTGTGTTTGAACTAAGAAACTGATGTTTCCTTCAGGCTGTAGATCTGCTGAATATCAAATTGTACCATAGCTTCCTGTCTTTATTTCTTTTCTCTTTACTGCTTAAGCTTTAACCCCTCTTCCTATGCCAACTGTATGCGCGTGTGTGTGTATGTTAGACTAGTTTAAGTGTTTATGTAGTTAATAAAGTCTTATTTGTATCACACTTGAGGTTGTTCATTGTTTGCTCATAACTGAAGTCCCTAATCATGCAGATTTTAGCTACATGCTCTGAGTAGTTCTGTACCGTAAATAAAGTTATTTTCCTTAACCAGGAAAGTAATGTTCTTAGAATTGACAGACAGTTGACACTGAGAGGTCAAGTAAATACTTACAGTGGATCTAAATTTTTATAATTACTCATAACTAGTTATGATTGATTATTCATATTTCCCCTTGGAGCTGATTTGCAACACCATCATTGAATCCATCCTCTGCATTTCTATAACTGTCTGGTTCAGCTCAGCTACCAAATCTGACCTCAGAAGACTACAGAGGATAGTCCGGACTGCTGAGTGAATCATTGGTACAACCCTCCCTTCTCTTCAAGAACTGTACTCATCCAGAGGGAGCCAAAGAGCTGGCAAAATCACTCTGGACCCCTCACATCCAACACACTCCCTCTTTGAACTGTTGCCGTCTGGTCGACGCTACAGAGCTCTGAGCACCAGAACGGCCAGACACAGGAACAGTTTCTTCCCTCAGGCAGTCCATCTCATGAGCACTTGACAATAACTGTGGAACACACAGCACTATTTATACACTCATACACTTATTTATCTAACACACATACAGGTACATCTCAAAAAATTTGAATATCATGGAAAAGTTCTTTATTTTTTTTGTAATTTAATTAAAAAAGCTAACTTTCTTATATTCTAGATTCATTGCACACAAACTGAAATATTTCAATAGTTTTTTTTGTTTTAATTCAGATGGTTATGACTTACAGCTTAAGAAAATTTAAAATTCAGTATCTCAAAAAAATTTGAATATTTTCTCAAAGATCAAACAAACAAACAAACAAAAAAAGATTTACAAAACAGGAATGTTCAAGATCTCCAAAGTAGGTTTAATTATGCACTCAATACTTGGTTGGGGCTCCTTGTGCGGCGTGGCATGAAGGTGATCAGTCTGTGGCACTGCTGAGGCGTTACTGAAGCCCAAGTTGCTTTTCAGCTCCTCCATATTGTTTGTCACATGTCACTTATCTTCCTCTTCACAACACCCCATAGATTCTCTGTGAGGTTCAGGTCAGGTGAGTTGGCTGGCCAATCAAGCTCAGTAATATCATGGTCAGCAAACCACTTGGAAGTGGTTTTGGCACTGTGGGCAGGTGCTAAAGTCCTGCTGCAAAATGAAATCAGCATCTCCATAAAGCTTATCAGCAGATGGAAGCATAAAGTGCCCCAAAATCTCCTGGTAGATGGCTGCATTGACTTTCGACTTGATAAAACACAATGAACCAACACCAGCAGATGTCACGGCACCCAAATCATCACTGACTTCGGAAACTTTACACTGGACTTTGGATTCTGTGCCTCTCCAGGCTCCAGACCTTAATTTACAAATGAAATGCAAAATTTACTTTCATCTGAAAAGAGGACTGTGGACCACTGAGCAACAGTCCAGTTCTTTTTCTCCCTACACCAGGTGGGATACTTTTAACGTTTTTTTTCTGGTTCAGGAGTGGCTTGTTTCTAGGAATGTGACAGCTGTAGACCACTTCCTGAAGACGTCTGAGCGTGGTGACTCTTGATGCGCTGACTCTGGCTTCAGTCCACTCCTTGTGAAGTCAAGTCAAGTCAAGTCACATTTATTTATATAGTGCTTTAAACAAAAAAGATTGCGTCAAAGCAACTGAACAACATTAATAAAGGAAAACAGTGTGTCAATAATGCAAAATGACAGTTAAAGGCAATTCATCATTGGATTCAGTGATGCCATCATCTCTGTTCAGTTTAAATAGTATCTGTGCAATAATTTGCAATCAAGTCAATGATATCACTAGCAGGAACAGCAGGTCATTAGCACAATAAAAGGTCAGAGTGGGGCTTCCTTACATGTTGGAGCCCGAAAAGCTGCTCAACAAGAGAGAAAGGAAAAAGAAGTTGGCCGACAAGTGGAACCCGCAGTGTATACGGTAGGAGCAGAACCCCAAGACTCACATCTACAAGATCAGTATGCCTCTGGCCAAGGCCAGCACAGGAACCTTTTTGCTTGACGTGGAGATCCTTCATCCAAGACACCCTGGAGAATCAGTCTTGTCAGCTCATCAGAAGTTGAAGGCACATGTGTTCGAGATGTGGATAGCCTTATAATCTGGAGCGAGAGTCTTCCTTGGCACGGACGCCCCATAGGTTCTGTTGAACCCAGATCGAGCGTTGAGGCTTCCACAGCAGACGAAGAAGTTTCTATTCTGAACTTGAGGATGAGTCCACGCTTCATGAAGACATGGCTGTTCACCTGAAGCTTACTGTCTGACCCAGACCTGTTCAGTCAGATGCACCTACTAACGCTGATACCGACCGACTGACTCAACCCCCACTCAAGCATTATTGCTCACCTGCTGACTCTACTACACTGTGACTGCTGTAGTTGATAACAGAATTCAAGGCAGGGTCGTGAATCTAGAACTGGGAGGGTGGTTAGGTTCGTCAATAGCTTATTGATATATGGTTCAGAGACCTGTTATATGGGCCTCTCTTGTCCTTGCAGGGAAGTTTGATTTAGAGTGCACACCGCTAAGTTTTTCTTTCAAACGGGCTTTGTTTTTTTCCTTCCTTGGAATGTGAAACCGCATTCGTGGGGTTTTTATTAGATGAAGTCTAATGAGGGCCTGATCAACCTTCTTATTTCCCTTAAACTATGAGGGCCTGATCAACCTTCTTTTTTCTCTTGATCTGTTTTTAATGGATGGTTTTCGAACTTTGGGATTAGATTTCATTGTTATTTGGTCCGGGTACGAGTGTGTTTACATTTAATGCATTTTTGGTGCTGTTATAGAATTCAGGGGTGTCGTTATTTTGGTGGAATTCAGGGGGGGTGAATGTAGCAGGTTTATTTGTATACTTATGAATTCCACCAAAAATATTTCTTTTTGTATTACTGGGAGTTTGTTTTGGCTTCATTCCACCTGCGCTACGGGTTAGTGCAGCGCGGCGTGGACTATCAGACCGAACTTAAGGGCCACAAGTAAAGGTTGACCTCAGTCGAGCACGTTGATTTGACTGAGGTGAGTTCACGCCAGGTCTCCACAATAAAACGGATATATAAGTTGCTATTATCACTTGGCTTGTTGATTTATCACTGTGTAAGAGTGTCTATGATGAGTGAATCTTGGTAATCTTAATGAACTACTTGTCGATATTGTGTCTGTTATATGTTAAATGCAGTTCGTAGCTGCCGCTGCAGCATGGTGAGCTAGCTGTTCGGCAGGCCATTAACATTGTATTGACGTGATATTTTTTTAGATGCTAATCTGATGTCACTTAACACTCATTGCCATATTGTTTATGACCGTAGTATGTGTTTTTGTGTGTTTGTGCATATTTGTTCTAGATGAATGAATGAATATATGTGTGGTTTATCTTAATGGAATAAATGAATGACTAAGGGGGAATTTACAATGTGTTTTTCTATTGGGGAATATCTAGATATTTTTTCTTTTTGTATTTGTTTTGATTACAAATGTATGTAGTTTTTCTTATGAAAAGAGGCAGGTTAAATAGATTAATGTGAATACAGTCAGAGCAATGCTGGATTTGACTGAGATGCTAATCTGATGTCACGCAACACTCATTGCCATATTGTTTATGACCGCAGATAATAAACTACATTGTGACAGCCAGTGCCCCTGTGTCTACTTGAGAACAACCTAACACACACCCAGACAGACACACAAGATTTTAAAAATCTATAATGCAACCCCCAACCTTTTATCTAAACCCCTCTCTACTTAACCGCCGGGTCATGCACATCCACCATGCTGTAATTTTTTTTAATGCTTTATATCTGTTTGTAGTTCTCAACCAAATCATTCTCAAAATGGATTGTGGGTATTATTAGCAATCTGACCTCTGCATCTCAATGTACCTACCTATACTATGCCCTTAAAGTATGTAGTCTTTGGTGAAGAAAAAGTACACACACTTTGAGTGTGTAGTAGAAGAGTAGGCAACTTTGGACATACTATAACGCCATACACCAAGTGCCTTTTAAAGGACCGCTTGTCGCACTCCTGTTACACACCCTGTCACTGTAAACTGACCTGTCAATCATCTCACAGCTAACATCCCACATTTCATTTAAAGAAAAAAGCCAAAGCCAAAGAGGTGTGTTTTTAATCTACATTTAAACAGAGATAGTGTGTCTGAACTCTGAACATTATCAGGAAGGCTATTCCAGAATTTGGGAGCCGAAGAGGAAGATCTAATACTGAGGAAGACTGTTCCAGAATCTGGGAGCAGCCCGAGAAAGCCCGGTCACCTTAGTTTTGTAACGTGATCAGGAACAGAATAAGATGACTGGAAGAACATAAGAAATTGTACAGGACAAGAAGATCACTTATATACTTAAGGGAAAGTCCATGTAACGCTTTATAAACAAAAAGCATATATATATATATATACAGAGTATATATATATATATATATATATATATATATATATATATATTTATATATATATATATATATATATATATAAAGAGCTGGGTAGTAACGGATTACATGTAATCTGGATTACATAATTACATACTACATATTATAAGTACTCGGCACTTGCAGAATTAGAGGCAACTACTTTTTAAAATACTGTGAATCATACTAGTTACTTTTTTTATGGATTACATGATACATATTATTTACACAATGGTATAAGTTGTTTACAAATCATTGATTCTCCTAAATCTCCTTATTTTAACGCTTATATTTTCATAATAACCCGCCGCCATATATACTCACATCCTGCTTTGTGGACTTCAGCTCGGCCTCTTAACACTATCATTCCAAATTCCTCCCGCCCACCCAACTCAGCTCTCCATGCCCATGCCCACCAGGCAGCAGCAGGCTGGGAAATACAACCAGCAACTGCACGATCAGCACTGGAGCCCTCAGGGTTGTGCTCCTCTCCCCACTGCTCTTCTCCTGCACACCAATGACTGCACATCTAAAGACCCCTCTGTCAAGCTTTCCTGAAGCTTGCAGATGACACCACACTTATCGGCATCATTCAGGACAGTGACGAAGTCTGCTTACAGACAAGAGGTTAAAGAGCTGGCTGTCTTGGTGTGCCCTTAATAACCTGAGCTCAACACACTCAAACTGTGGAGATGATCGATCTCAGGAGAAACCCCCCTGTGACCCCCCCCCCCCCACTCACCATCATGGATTGCACTGTGACTGCAGGAGCCATTCAGGTTCCTGGGTACCACAATCTCTCTCAGGACCTGAAGTGGACACTCACATAGACTCCATTTTGAAAAGGCCCAGCAGAGGTTGTACTTCCTTCACCAGCTGAGGAACAGAGCAACCAAAGGCACACTATCTGGATAACACTAGGCTTATGACGCTCCAAAATGTGGCTGCCGCTTCCATCTAAGCCCTTCTCAGAAACAGACACATAATGCACATAAAAGGGACTCTTTCTAATAACACCATAAAAAACTTTCTTTTGAATTAATTCACATATACTTTAGGCACTGTGTATACTGTTACTGTTCTTGTATATTGTATTTTGTGTATTGTGCATGTTTTGTATACGTTATTGTGGCAGGATGGCCATTTCCTCTAATTTCGTAATTTGAGAGGTTGCCACGGACTGGGACCATGGGTGTATAAGAGCATTGGGTGCCAGCTGCAGGTGTGTGTCATTCGAGCTGTGACGCCATTGACGCCTTTGCCGCTTGTGTTGGAGTGGTTAGTCATTAAGACCGCTGAAGCTTAGCCACTGGCTGTGCTGTTTACTGGCTGCGATGCTGGTTGGAGAATTGAACGGACATTTGAGCGGTATGAAAGCATGTATGCACGCATAACGCTTGCAATGAGGTTGCTGAGTGGTACCAATTTAGCGCCTGCCACAGTTTAAAGCTCCACACGCGACTCTCCGCCGACGCAGCTTATCGGGGATATCTGGCTCCAGATGTCGCTAGAATTCAGGAGATAATCCCAAATGCAACATGTTCTATCGCGGAGTATACCTCTCCTCAAGCCTGAAGTCAGGAGAGAATGAATGGCAGTGTAAATACTTTTGTTTGGTTTTTAGGCATGCGATAAAGGCAATGGCAGCATTCTGATCAAGTGCATGCTCTGTACCCCTATAAAGCTGGCGTCTGTTTCATTGGGTTATTCTAGAAAGCTGCACGGACTGATTGTCACGGTGTCTGTCTTCTGTGTCTCCTGCGGCCACTAGAGTGTCTCACTTCCCTGATTGTCACCCCTTCTGAACTACATTTCCCACTAGCCTTATCTGTTCATCACTGTTCATTGTGTTCAGCTGTCACCACTTACCTTGTTTGCACCTGCTCATAAATACCCTGGTTGTTTCTGTCATTGTTAATGAGTCCTTGTTGAATGTCACCCTGGTTTGTCGTGGTTCTCGGATGTTGTTTATGTTTCTTGTTTCTGACTGCTTACCTGATTGTGACCTTGCCTGGCTGATAATGAGAATTGATTATCCAATAAACATACTGCAATTAATTTACATGTTTGTTTATGCATCGCGGACACTGATATGCTTCCAACGAAGCTTTCATGTTTTCAAAGGGAACTTCTGTGTTTTGCCTCTGTGTGAAAGCGGTTCTCAATTGATATGCTTTTTAAGTTTTTTTTTGTTTCTTTTTTTGGGGTTTATTTCTTTAATTGTTTTCAAAATGGTTTGGTATTGCTGAATTTGTATTTTGTTTCAATTTATTATTGTGGTGATTGGATATATTGACTTCATCTAATCATTAATATGGTTGAGCTATACTACTAAATTTAATTATTTGTTTATAGTGGTTCATGAAATTGAGTTTGCTTCTATGCTTTGGGTTTTCTTGTCAAATGTAATTGATTTGTGTAGACTCGGTAATCATTAGTATTCCTGCCAAATCATAGTTAATTTAGGTTTTGCATTGTCAAATTATTTCTTTATTCTACCTTCTGTTGTTGGCAGGATCTGGGTACCTGGGGGCAGACGAAAGGATCTTCTGGGTGGTGGTATCCTTCAATCGTGTGTCGCGGCTTTCACCGACATTAGTCATGTGTGTGTTAGTGTGTGTGCGCACCTCGTGATTTGAGTGATTACTATTTAGTGGTGATCTTCATTCGCGACTGCCCCTGTTGGTAAGCTCCATTCCTGCCAGTAATAACTGAACTTCCTCCCAAAAGAGATGAGTGTGGCTGTCTGTTAATGTTTTGTTTTTTTGTAAATTATATCCCTTTTTAAATCGCTAATAAAATATTTTTGTATCGACACGCCCTGACTCAGCTGGTGGCAGAACTCTGTGTGCCTTTAGAGGGTGTTTTAAATTCCTTGGGTAAATTCCCAAGGTGGCGTAGTCGGAAAGTGATAATAACTTGAGCTTCTGTTGAGCACGTAGGTAATTAATGCCCGCCTCAATCTCTATAGTTCCCGCCACATTATGATGGATCACTAGTTAATATATCCACATCTCTATGATTAGATTTAGATTCAGGGAATTCCAGGAGAAGATGCTGAGCTAAGAGCCTTAAAACCACGCTTAAGCTTGTGCCAGGCTTCGCCTTGGATTATTCATTCATCAAGATCCTCTGATTCGGAACTGGTCTCATCGTTCACTTCATAGAGACTAACGGAGCCCCAGTTTATCAGACTCTTATCAAACAGGTGAGACTTGCAAGTATAAATCTTAGTCTTATTAATTTATGACAGACGATGCAACTTTACAGCGTTTGAACGAAGAAACTGATGTTTCTTCAGGCCAGATCTGCTGAATATCAAATTGTACCATAGCTTTCCTGTCTTTATTTTTCTACTGCTACCAACCCCTTCATGCCAACCAGTACACTAGTTTAAGTGTTTATGTAGTTAATAAAGTTCTATTTGTATCATTAATTGAGGTTGTCTGGCCGTTTGTCGGCGAACGAAGTCCCTAATCATGCAGATTTTAGCTACATGCTCTGAGTAGTTCTGCACCGTGAAGAGTTATTTTCCTTAACCAGGAAAGTAATGTTCTTAGAATTGACAGACAGTTGATTACTGAGAGTCGGCAATACTTAAGAAAATAAATTTTTATAATACCATAACTAGTTATGATTGATTATTCATATTTCCCCTGGGAGCGATTTGGTAACACCATCATTGAATCCATCCTGCATTTCTATAACTGTCTGGTTCAGCCTAGCTACCAATCTACCTCAGAAGACTACAGCAGGTAGTCCGGAACTGCGAGTGAATCATTTGGTACAAACCCTCCCTTCATCGCAAGAACTAGTACTCATCCATATGGAACCAAAGAGCTTGCAAAATCACTCTGGAACCCCTCACACATCCAACACACTCCCCCGCTTGTGAACTTTTTGCCTGTCTGGTCGACGCTACAGAGCTTCTGAGCACCAGAACGGCCAGACACAGTAACAGTTTTCTTTTTCTTCCCCTCCAGTCCATCGACATGACACTTATGGTAACAATAACGTGAGAACACACAGCACATTTATACAACCTCATACACTTATTTATCTACACACATACATAGGTACAATCTCAAAAATTTGAATATCAATGGAAAAGTGTCTCTTTATTTTTTTTTTGTAAGTTATTAAAAAACAGCTAACTTTCTTAGATCTCGATCATTGCACACAAACTGAAATATTTCAAGGAGCTTTTTTTGTTTTGTAATGCTGAGGTTATGACTTACAGCTTAGGAAAAAAATTCAAACATTTCAGAATCATCAAAAAATTTTGAATATGTTCCAAAATCAAACAATCAATCAAACAAACAAAGATTTACAAACCGAAAAGGTTTCACAGAATCTCCCAAAGAAGGTTCTACTTATGCACACAATACTTTGGTTGGGGTTGTCCTTTTGTACAAATTATGCTTCAGTGCAGGCGTTGGATGAGGCGATCAGCTGTGGCAAACTTGCTTAGAGTGTTATTGAAGCCCAGGTTTGCTTGATAGCAGCATTCCGCTCCTTGTATTGTTTGTCACACCCCACATGTCACTCACTATATTACTCCTATTCACCAATATCATCCCCAAGATTTCTCTGGTGAGGTTCGGTCACAGGTGAGTTGGCTGGCCAATCAAGCATCAGGTATATCATGGTCACTAGAAGCAAACCACTTCGGAAGTGGTTTTGGCAACTGTGGGCAAGGAGATTAAGTCCTGCCCTCGGCTGCAAATTAAATCAGTATATCCATAAAGCTTGTCAGCTAGCTGGAAAGCATAAAGTGCCTCCAAAATATCCTGGGTAGAATGTCTGCAATTGACTTTCCTACTTGAGAATAATAAAACAAGAAACAACACCCCAGGCATAACCAGTGCATACTCACGATCAGCTCCCCACTCTCAAATCAACTGACTTCCAGAAACGTAAACCACTGGACTTTTGTGGATTGGTGCTGTTCCCAGTCTTACTCGCCCAGCACCCAGACTCTTGATTTTACAAATGAAATGCAAATTTACTTTCATCAATCGTGAAAAGAGGACTCTTGGACGCATTGAGCAACAGGTCATTTCTTTTTTCTTCTCTCAGAAATGTTTGATGTTTTTTTTATGTCAGGAGTGGTTTGTCCCTAGGAATGTGACAGCTGTAGCCTCTTTCCTGAGACGTTGGAAGGACTCTGAGTGTGGTGACTCTTGATGCATGACCTGGCTTTCAGCCAATCCGTGTGAAGCCTCCCAAGTTTTGTTTAAGATTACTAAAATCACAAAAGATAATTATTTGTTCTTTGTTCTTAGTAATATTACTATATAAATATATATTTTTATATAAAACCTGCCTCCTCATTTAAACTCTCTGTGCTCCACACTAATGTATATATGATTTAAGTCTATTTTCTGTTCATTATGATACTGATATAGGAACTACCCTGTGCATTCTGTAAACTGTCTGGGTGCTGCACTGTTCTCGCAGTTTACTACCGATATTAGGGAGTAAAAAAGACTAGATATCGAGATTCATCGGCCGAATGTCTTGTATCTGTGCAATAATTTGCAATCAAGTCAACGATATCGCTGTAAATGCAGTGTCCAAAAAACCAATATTCGAAATCGCAAATAATAGCAGACTATATGTAAATCAACAAACAATTTAACTGACATCATGTGGGTGTATAATAACACAAATACAATAATAATTGACCAGACGAAACCAGCAGTTCAATTCCAGGCTGCAGCAAAGTCAGATTGTGCAGAAGAATCATCTGTTTCCCTGTGGTCTTGTCCCTGGTGGTCGCCTGAGACAAGTCTTTCCAGGGGATCTGTCTCTGGGGCTCTAGTTGTCCTGGTCTCCGCTGTCTTTCAGGGCTGTAGAGGTCCTTTCTAGGTGCTGATCCACCATCTGGGCTGGATACATACTGGATCCGGGGTGACTGCAGTGACCCTCTGACTTGGATACAGACTGGATCTGGTGGCTACGGTGACCTCGAATAAGAGAGAAACAGACTAATATGAGCATAGATGCTATTCTTCTAACGATGTAGCAAGTACATCGGGTGTTATGGGAAGTGTTCCCGGTTCCGCTTACCTAATTAATGCAGCCTAAAAATCCTTTAACGGATTTGATATTAGAAGTGTATTAGTATGTTATGTGTAAGCCAGGTTAAAGAGATGGGTCTTTAATCTAGATTTAAACTGCAAGAGTGTGTCTGCCTCCTAACAATGTTAGGTAGGTTATTCCAGAGTTTGGGCGCTAAATAGGAGAAGGATCTGCCACCCAGAAAGTTGACTTTTTGATATTCTAGGTATTATCAAATTGCCAGAGTTTTGAGAACGGAGCGGACGTGGAGGACTATAATGTAACAAGAGCTCATTCAAATACTGAGGTGCTAAACCATTCAGGGCTTTATAAGTAATAAGCAAGATTTTAAAATCTATAATGATGTTTGAAAAGGAGCCAGTGCAGTGTTGACAGGACCGGCTAATATGATCATACTTCCTGGTTCTAGTAAGAACTCTAGCTGCTGCATTTTGACTAACTGGAGTTTGTTTACTAAGCTGCGTGCAGAACAACCACCCAATAGAGCATTACAATAGTCTAACCTTGAGGTCATAAACGCATGGATTAACCCATCAGTCTTAGACAGCGTTCTGTAGGTTATTACATGCAGAGCTTTTAGGTCCTATAATTAACACCTCTGTTTTTTTTCAGAATGTAGCAGTAATAAATTACTCATCATCCAGTTTTTATAATGACTATGCATATCTGGTAGTTTTTCAATTTGTATATTTCTCAATCGGCCGCACAAGAAATATAGAACTGAGTATCATCAGTATAACAGTGAAAGCTTGGCCACCGTGTTTCCTGATGATATCTCCTCAAGCTGGTAACATGTAAAGCGTGGAAGAGTAACCCGCCATAGTACTGAGCCTTGGAGGCACTTCATACCGCACTTGTGATCGACATGATACCCTCTTCATTCACTGCTACCTAATTGATGGATATCATATAAGCAATGCATTTAAAACCATGCTAATGCACTTCCATTAATGCCAACAAAGTGTTCTAGTCTATGCAAAAGAATGTTGTGATTTCCAATAGCATAATAGAACGATACAACCACATCAATGTCAATCAAGAAGAGGCCATTGTAACTTAAGGAGAGCAGTCTCAGTACTATGATACGGTCTAATCCTGATGTGAAATTCTCACAGATACCATTTTTCTTATGAAGAAGGAATATAATTGTGGGAGGATCTCAACCGTGTTCTTAGTATCTTATATGAAGCACCATTATCAAACGAGCAGTACTTGAAGCCTGCCCTCTGATAGAACTTGAAACTATTGTTATAAATTGAAGCAACACCTCCCTTTACCTTTGGACGACCAAACCACAAATGCAGAGTGGATTAATTACAATCTATTATATAATCAACAGAGGATTCTTTAACATATAATGATGATGCGTTAACCCTTGTTAGGAAACCAAGTAAACGCAACAAGTAGAATGACATGGCAAAACAGACAGGCTCTTAATTGGCTCTTGGCAGACAAGGGAGGAGTCTGTGTGTATGTTTGGAGATCAATATTGTACTTTTATACCAAATAATACTGCCCCTGGAGGAGCTTTTAGTGAAGTTATGACTAAAATTAAAAAAATAAAGAGCTGAAGTTACAGCAAATGCCGGAAGAGACAAACAAATTTGGGATTGGATTGATTTGAAATTTGGAGCATGGGGAGCATGGTTTGCTAAACTGGGAATGTTTTTAGGAGTTGCCATACTAGTAGGAGGATTTTGTTGTGTATTACCTATATTGAGAACATTAATCGTCAACGCTACGGCTAAGCAAATGGAAGTGATAAAAGTCCCAAATAATCAACAAATTATCACCGAGAGGAGCCTAAAGGAAATATTATGAAGGATGGCTAAACAAAATGAACTTAAATGAACAAACTTTTGATGATAGTTCAAGCGACTCTAACGAGGACGATGAAGAGGTCTAAAGATGAACCATACCCTGGGTGTAAGTGTTAGCCGTACTTCTGCCCAGGGTGGCCCTCTACGATACACAGAGTATCGGGCTGAAGATCACTTATATATCATTTCTTGTGATATTCAATGGGTTATGTTTTGTATGCATTTTTATGTCCTTTATACACAACTGTGACAACCACAGGCAAGTGCTATACCAATTACACACTCACACTTATAACATTGTTTTCTATTAAAGAAAGGGTTTAGGGAGCGCCTGGATCTTTTACTCCCTCCTAGTCAACTGTGGAAGGAGATGTTGGTCCTGTTGCTCCCCCAGAGTGAAATTACATAATCTAGTCATTGGTAATAATACAGTGTGACTTATTTAGTCACTAGGTAGTGATAACTAATAAGACTGGATTATGGAGTAGCACTCTGAATAAAAAATAATCAAAAATATGAGACTTACTAAGTCTCGAAGGGGGGAAACCTGTAGAAGATTTTTATTAATAAGATTTTCTATTAATCAAGTATAATCAAGGTGAATTTAGCCACATATTGTCTATAGTATTTATTCCATTATAATCCTATGGTTGTAGTATAGGAAGAAAGAGATGCCTACGTGACCAGAATGTCCAGACCCAGGGATGAGAAACATCTGGAGCGGAAAAGGGTCTTTCTCCTTACCAGACAAAATAGGGGGCCCCTTCTCTCTGGGGATTGAATGTAAGCATATAAGGAAAATTATGGAATATTGTGAACGCCCTGTATATGGTATATAAGGAGATACCACATAACATTCGAGAGATCTCCTTGCAAGGAACTCTCGGCTTTATTCTCCTTGAAATAAAGTCCTTTTTTCTGAAAGCAAAACCCCAGACTGAGTGTGATTCTTCGGAGCTGAGGCAGACGACACTACACTAGCTGCTGCATTTTGGACTAACTGGAGTTTGTTTACTAAGCGTGCAGAACAACCACCCAATAAAGCATTACAATAATCTAACCTTGAGGTCATAAACGCATGGATTAACATTTCTGCATTTGACATTGAGAGCATAGGCCGTAATTTAGATATATTTGTAAGATGGAAAAATGCAGTTTTACAAATGCTAGAAACGTGGCTTTCTAAGGAAAGGGTTGCTATCAAATAGCAACACCTAGGTTCCTAACTGATGACGAAGAATTGACAAAGCAGCCATCAAGTCTTAGACAGCGTTCTAGGTTATTACATGCAGAGCTTTTAGGTCTTATAATTAACACCTCTGTTTTTTTTTTTCAGAATTTATCAGTAAGAAATTACTTGTCATCCAGTTTTTTATTATCGACTATGCATTCCGTTAGTTTTCAAATTGGTATGTTTCACTGGGCCGCGAAGAAATATAGAGCTGAGTATCATCAGTATAACAGTGAAAGCTAACACCGTGTTTCCTGATGATATTTCCCAAGGGTAACATGTAAAGTGTGAAGAGTAACGGCCCTAGTACTGAGCCTTGAGGTACTCCATACTGCACTTGTGATCGATATGATACCTCTTCAATCACTGCTACAAATTGATGGCGGTCATCTAAGTACGATTTAAACCATGCTAATGCACTTCCATTAATCCCAACAAAGTGTTCTAGTCTATGCAAAAGAATGGTGTGGTCAATAGTGTCGAACGCAGCACTAAGATCCAATAGCACTAATAGAGAGATACAACCATGATCAGATGATAAGAGCAGGTCATTTGTAACTCTAAGGAGAGCAGTCTCAGTACTATGATACGGTCTAAATCCTGTAAAAGTCTGTATGGTGCCCTGGTGGCCTGTATACAGTAGCCAGTACAAACATCACAGGGGATTTATCATTAACACTTGTTTCTCTGGATAATGTTATATGAAGCACCATTACTTCAAAACAAGTTATACTTGAAGCCCGCCCTCTGAGAAATCCTGAAAACATTGTTATAAATTGAAGCAACACCTCCCCCCTTTACCTTTTGGACGTGGCTCATGTTTATAACAGTAATCTTGGGGTGTAGACTCATTTAAAATAATGTAATCATCAGGTTTTAGCCAGGTTTCTGTCATACAGAGTGCATCTAGATTATGATCAATGATCATGTTATTTACAAAAAGTGCTTTCGTAGAAAGGGACCTGATATTCAATAAGCCAAGCTTTATCATTTGTTTATCCGTATTGCATCTGGTTTTTATTTGTTGAACTTCAGTTAAATTGTTGCTCTTAAATTGGTTTGGACGTTTTTTGTATTTTCTAGCCCGGGGAACAGACACAGTCTCTGAAGTGTGAAATCTAGGTGAAAGAGTCTCTATGTGCTGTGAATTAACTGACTTCTGTGACGTGAGGCGGCTAGCAGACGGTCGGTTTAGCCAGTCTATCTGCTTCCTGACCTGGGCCCCAGTTAGTCAAGTACAAACTCCAAGACTATGTGCCATATTTCTAGAGAGAAGAGCGGCACCACCCAGAAGGGATGAAGACCATCTCTTTTCAACAGGTCAGGTCTGCCCCAAAAGCTCGTCCAATTGTCTATGAAACCTATGTTATTCTGCGGGCACCTCTTAGACATCCAGCCATTGAGTGATGACAATCTGCTATGCATCTCATTACCATGGTAAGCAGGGAGGGGACCAGAGCATATTACAGTGTCTGACATCGTGCTTGCAAGGTCACACACCTTTTTAATGTTATGTTTAGTGATCTCCGACTGGCGAAGTCGAACATCATTAGCGCCGGCGTGAATAACAATCTTACTGTATTTACGTTTAGCATTAGCCAGCACTTTTAAATTTGCTAAGATGTCAGGCGCTCTGGTGCCCGGTAAACATTGGACTATGGTGGCTGGTGTCTCTATTTCCACGTTCCGTACAATAGAATCGGCAATAACTAGAGCACTTTCATCAGGTTTCTCAGTGGGTGCTTTACTGAGTGGGGAGAACCTGTTTAATATTTTGATCAGAACAGAAGAGTGGTGTTTTGACCCGCTACTATGCCGCCTCACAGTCACCCAGTTGCCCTGGTGCAGAAGCACTGTTACCGGAACCGAACAATGTACAGGACTCCCTGAGCTAGACACATCCAAAGCCGTATCTAGAGCCCTCACATTCTTACTGTCCTCAATTAAAGTTTGGATGCATGTCTCTAATTCTGAAATCTTCTCTGTCAGCCTAACTATTTCCCTGCATTTATCACATGTGAATCCCTTGTCACCGACAGAGATAGACAAACTATACATGTGGCAAGCAGTGCAAATAACAATAGCAGGAGAAGCCATTACTCACCATGCTTGATGAAAGAAGCTCTCCCAAGTTCTTGAATCGGCTTTTCCTGACAATCTTCCCAAGGCTGTGGTCATCCCTGTTGCTTGTGCACCTTTTCTTACCACACTTTTTCCTTTCAGTCAAGTTTCTATGAATATATTTTGACACAGCACTCTGTGAACAGCCAGCCCTTTCAGCAATGACCTTCTGTGACTTACCCTCCTTGGGTTATGATGATCGTCTTCTGGACGATGAACTGTTAAGTCAGTAGTCTTACCCATAATTGTGGTTGCATGTTCTAAACTAGCCCAGGAGGTACCCAGTATTTATTCTCAAAATTAATCAAATTAATCAAGCTCAAAATGGAATATTCAATTTTTTTGAGATACTGAATTTCAACCATCAGAATTAAAACAAAAAACTCTTGAAATATTTCAGTTTGTGTGCAATGAATCTAGAATATAATAAATTTTGCTTTTTTGAATTAAATTACAAAAAATAAAGAACTTTTCCATGATATTCAAATTTTTTTAGATGTACCTGTACTTAGTCTAGACTTCAAATTTGCACATAATATACCTGAACATACAAAACTATCTACTGTAATATACCTGCACATACAAGTGTCAATTTGTATATTGTTATTCCTTACTTGTTCTATTTTTTATTCTTTTATTATCTGTTTTTTGTTCTGTCACGAAAACAAATTCCTCGTATGTGTAAACATACCTGGTAATAAAGCTCATTCTGATTTATAGATTGTTTCACAGCAGCTTCACAATAGTATTCAATTCAAATTCTACTGTAAAGCAGCTTAAAGCAGCATAACTATCTAAATTCATCAGTTGTGCATGCATACTGTACATGCAGTGTACATGTGCATATGCATGTGTGAGTGCTGTGACAAACTCCTGCGCTCCACTGCACTCTGAATAAGCAGAACACACAAAAGAAAGTAGTGTTTTAAATTCTTCACATCTGGGTGTAGTTTGGCCTGTATGGATTATTTTATGTTTGTGTATAGTTTCAAAAACTTGTGTATAGTTTCAAAAACTGTGTAAGCATTATTTATTTTATTTTTTTTTCATTGTATGCTTACAGTTTTTAAAAAATGCTTTGCAAAATGTTTGTTTTAAAAAAGCAAACTGAGTTTAAAGCACATAATGTGCTTGTAGTTTTGCAGATTTGGTCTAAAGTTTCAGTCTGAGTGAATGGTTTCACTGAGTGCACCTCAAACACCACTTTTACTAAACAAATTTAAAACTGAAATACTATTTATTACACAACACTGCTGATTATTATGTCATTTTATTTTTCAAACATTACTGTACTCGTGAGACACATGTCAAAAGAGCAATAAAACATAAGAATAAAAAAAAAAAAAAAAAATGCTATTATTGCTTTATTTATTTATTTTTCACAAATAATCCAACAAGTCAAGTTGAAATCACATATCAAAAGTAACATAAAAAAGACATGTAGTTATACACTTCAGTTTACCTCAGTTTTTTTTTTGTGCAGTGTGTATCACAACAAAAGCAATAGTTTATTCATGAAAAAAACAACATTAATAAAATAACACTATACATTATAATAATATATAAGTATGCATAAAACATGTATTATACTGTTTTTTTCTTTTTTTTAGGTTTGCCATGGGTGTAACATAAAGACAAGAGCAAAGTATCATGAGGTGAAGTGTGTGTGTGTGTGTGTGTGTGTGTGTGTGTGTGTGTGTGTGTGTGTGGCAGTGACCAAGCATGTGTGCTGTGTCCATGCAAATGTGTGAGTGTGCATAATGTGTGCGTACACGCATGCACCTCCATGAGTGAGGATTAGCGCGCACGCGTGTGTGTGCGCGGGATTAACCTCAGTGTGTGTCCAGCAGTGATTAGTCTGGTCAGTAGAGCTGTTGTGTATTCACTCAGGCCATTAGCATATTAATGCCCCTCTCTCTTGATCTCTCTCCCTCTTTCTTTCTTTCTTTCTTTCTGCTGTTCTCTGTGTTGTTTTTTCAGTTCCATCTGCACAGATAGATTGTCACACACTATATGTCTGATTTGAGTTTTTTTTTTGAATTTCAGATTTTCACCTTGTTGACTGTTTAGATTAAACAGTTTTTCAGCTTCAGCTCACAGTGCAACTCCTTCATATCAACACCCATTTTACTTCATCTTCAGTATATAATTTCAGTTACCTTCCCTTTTTTTCTCCCTTTAACTTCAAATGCATAGTCAAAGGAAAACAAAACTGCCTAGGGGTTTCTTTTTTACTGTTTAGTTGACTTTAATTAATTTTATAGACTTAATTGAGTAAGTAATGGCTCATTTGATCATCAGTTTTGTCTTAAATAAAAACATGATACACAAACAAGGCAAAACTGAGTAGTACAGCACTAAATGAACGTCACATTTTGGTTCTTGGCAGATCTGAGCACAGTTTGAGGTATTGTTGAGGTCTCTTCTGAAACGTTATAGCACAGGATTCACAAGCCAAAGCTCTTTGAATTAAAAGCATGTAAATTTTGTTAAAGTTGTAATTATTTAACAACATCTGTGTGATGTTCTGCTGTCAGCTAATGGGCACATGGCATGCAAGTCTATTTAGTATAGAGAGAGAGAGAGAGGGAGAGAGAGAGAGAGAGAATGCTGACCCTTCGATCTCAACCCCCAAAAATGGAATTTTCATTTTTTATGATTTAATTAAATATTTACTTTTCCTAAATGTATGAACCCCCAGTCCGGGAAAACTTTGCTTTACATATTTCAGAAATCAGAAGGGTCCATAGATTAAAATAATTAGAATTAATATTAAAGATTTAGTTGGGGGTGAATTTAATAAGAAATATTGATTGATAAATAATAGATTTTTAGTTGTTTTAGCATATTTCAAAGCTTATTTAGTCTTATTTTTAATTAATTTTAAGTCATCTTGAGACCTCCTAGTGGCCCCTGAAGCCCTGGTTAAGATCCGCTGATCTAGAGCATGCACATCTCAAGAGAAACATCAGAGGAACAAGAGACTTCCACAAATAACATTTAATCTCACCTGTCAACTGTCACCATTACAAGCAAAGCATGCCAAAACTGAATAAATATGTGAAGCTTCTTTTCAAAATGGTCCTTTGAAGATTTGAAGGACCACAAACCCTTAGAAAATGTTGAAATCCCTGTTTAGCCCATTCTGGAGACGTGAGGGACGGTCCGGAGCGTGATGTCCATCCACAACTCCTGCTTCACACAAGCACAAGAATTGCGTTTGGACAATCAGCACCAGACAGTCAACATCAGACCAGACACATGAAGGGAAGTGGTCTTCTCCTGCTGTGTCAGGCTCTTCATAAGCGACTGACCAGACACAATAGTCAGCAGTGAGAGGGTCAGCTTTCTGGGCAGCTGTGCCTCACAATAGGATCCTCATGGCCTAAGTGATCAAAGCACACAGCTTTACATAATAGCAGCAGCCGACAGCAGCCTCTTAACCCATAACTCACACAGCCGCACAAAAGATCTGACATACAACAAACCATTCACTTTCTCAGCTTTGACAGGCTGTAAATATGCTTCAGTCTCTATGGAGTTTGACTAAACACTGCTTCAAAAAAAACTCAAACGGTTTGATTTTTTTCCTCTCTCCCCGGCTTTGGTGGGTTCAACGGAACTGAGAGTTTCCTGAGAGTTTCAGTTAAGAGCCGCTTCTTCCACAACTTATGATGGAACTTCATCACAGCATAACATTCATCTGTAGCTGTTACATTTTGGTAAATGTTGGTAAAAATCAATCCATCCATCAAGCTCAGATTGTCCAGAAGCAGTGGAATCACTCATGCAGCATTTTTTTTTTTTTATAAATCTAATAACCAGGCCCACATGGGACCTATGCCTGCACAACTCCAGCTATAAATGTCCACACGTGTTCCTCGCTTATTCATTTCCCCCAAAATATGTGCAGAAAAAGCGACCGTCTCATCTAGATTCCACCTGCTAATAACAAACACAAACAGTGATCTCGACACAAAACCATTCTCGTTATTTAGGATGACTTCACATCAAATTCAAAACTGAGTTCTGCGAACAGAGCAAAAACATTCTGAATGAGATCTTTTCAATATCTTCCCCAAAAATGCTTGCAGTGAAATGAAGAGTCATTTGCCCACATTAAAAAGATACCAGTAATCGCAACAAGCCTCACACTGTGCTCAAAATCTGCAGTCATCTCAATACAAACCCAAATATTTCTGGTTCAATTCTCACGAGACCAAATGAGCTGCTATGCCATCCACATTTTCTAGCTCTGTACTCTTACTGTCTGTCAACAGCTTTCCTCCTAAAGAATGTCAAGAGAAACAGAAAAGGAGATATTCCTCAGGGAAGGCCTGTTTGGAAGAGAGTGAAGATCCCTGGGCCAGAGAGACCTCCTCTGCTGTTCTGTCCTCTCAAGCTCCTCAACATCTTCTGTTCCGTCCTCACGCAGTCCCTCACATTTTGTGTCCCTTCTCTGGATTTCCCCTCCTCTTTCCCCCCTTCCTCCCTCCTAACCTCCTTTTCTTCTGTCCCCCTCATTTTATGCAGGACTGGGGTTTCCTAAGAGACCCGAGCTCAATGGAGAGAATCTCCAGCGAAACAATGAAGCGGGCGAGAGAGAAAGAGCGAGGGAGGAGGCCGTGCTGCAGCGATGGAGATACAGATGCAGGAAACCAGTCTGACTGTGTGATTTCAGCTCAACGTTTGTCAGGGTTCGGAGAATCTGAAGTCAGCGCTTCAGAATAAAGCGCTCAGAAGCACTTAACGTGTTACGGTAAAAGCCTCGGCTGTGTGCAGAACAGGAGCTCGAGTTCTCACGCCGTCCTGTTTGTGGCCCTGTTTACTCAGAATAAGGGGCAAAGGGCACTAATTTCTCTGTGAGGAGTGGAAGTGTGTGTTTGGGCAGCTCAAGCTTTTCTACAACATAAACCAAGAAAGTGTTTACTCTAAAGACGAGTGTCATATTCATTCAGACCTGATTTACTCTGTGTTTCGCTTGTTGATTATGATTTTAGCTTTAGCCACAACATGCTCATTTTAGAATGGCCTCATGTGATTTATCACATTTACATTTTTTTCCATAAAAAAATCACCTGTTCATGAAGTAAATTCTGGCATCTTCCCACTAAAGAAATCGGTCCTGATGCAGTCAGGTCCTGACGATCCTTACTGTGGTAGAAAATTATTTATATTGTGCTACATATTTTGGTTATATTGTCCAGCTCTCAGTAGATTAAACAGACAGATAGACAGTCAACACATAAGGCATTTCATGAGTTTCCAACTTCTAAACATTCGTTTGACTAAGGAGTGAATGTTTATTATTATTATTATTATTATTATTATTATTATTAGTGTAGACTGTGTCTATGTTAGTCTCATCAGATCACATGATCGGAGGTGCTGGAGTGGTACGTGAGGGTTATTGAGGAGCGTTTTGGCAGATTGTCCACCTCTCTGCTGAATAAAGTTATTTCCATCTGTTACCGTGGCAGCGATGGCCTCTGAGTTGCCACGGCAAGGGCTGTACAAAAAGGTGTGGCGTGGGA
This sequence comes from Cyprinus carpio, assembly GCF_018340385.1. Classification (NCBI taxonomy): domain Eukaryota; kingdom Metazoa; phylum Chordata; class Actinopteri; order Cypriniformes; family Cyprinidae; genus Cyprinus; species Cyprinus carpio. The sequence continues at coordinate 3,890,140 of NC_056590.1, forward strand.
ACGAGTCCAGGGGTCAGGAGTGAGTGTCAAGAGGTCAGGGGTTACAGCCAGCTGGACAGCACAAGAGGAGGCCAGGGTGTGAAAGCTGGACGTTAACATTGAACTGAGGGGCCGCTGTGTGAAAGAAAGGGGCCCGCTGACCACCTCTATGGGAGCCGCAGCAGCCTGATGTGTGTGTGTGCATTTGACTGTGTGTGTGAAAATGTGTGTGTGTGTGTGTGTGTGTGTGACTCAGATCAGGGAAAAAATATTCAATCAAAACCTAAAGAACAGACAAATGCTAGGTGTTGACACTTGAAAATAGCTGTGTTAGCCCTTAATTCCGATTGAGCTGAAAATGACCAAAAAGTACAGCGTGTGTGTGGTTAAAACACCCCATTTCCAAAAAGTTGGAGTATTTGTGGCAATGTTTTCTCCTCGGCTCTAATAAAGCGTACATTTGCATTTCCCTCACACATCACTGATTTCAACTTCCAAAGCCTCTTACATTTGATTACATGAGGACAAACACTGGATCTTTGTGAAGAAAAACATACTATACTGATAAAATATGTCTGTGCATTTACCTTGAATGTAAAAATAACATCTTACTTTTTGTTATTTTTAGATATTGCATTGTTTAGGCTTTGGAAATGTTGCATTTTATGTTTCAGGGTGTGTATTCAACAGCCTCTTACACATCTCCCAAATAAAATGGAGCCTTATTTTGTCCATTGTCCAAAAATATCTTATGAAACTTAAACCTTACATAACCAAGTGATATAACCAAGGTTTCACTGTACAATAGCAAACACTCTTTACTTTATAACGATGACCTTATAACTGATAGAGAACACAATGTCATGAGATGTATGTTTCAAGGACTTTTGAGCATGATGTTCTTTCATAAGAAATCACTTTGAGCTAAAAAATATGAAGGTAAATAAATAAATGAATATCAGTAACAATAAAATGAGTGAAGGTGCATAACCACATGAGATGAGTATAATAACCTGTTGTTTTTACTCCAGATGGTGTTGATTTAGATTGATATAAAGTCCTGTGGTATGTGTGGTCTCTACACAGAGACTGTAGGTGAAGCGTCCGCTGCTGTGATCTGGGTGGCAGTAATAGGATTGAAGGCAGCCGGCCGGCCTCGTCTCACTCCACAGGCTCCGTGTGACACCTTTTGTGCATCTTCAGCAACACTATTCACAGCTGAATCTCATGGACAAAAGAGCGCCGAGCATCATGGATAATCTACAAATATGCTAAAGAGAGATATGCACAGACTGCTGAGCCAGCCTCGACTGTGACATCTCAATCATCTCCTCTGAGTCCTGAGCCTGATTTCTGCAACGGACAGACCTTGACAGTGTGCCATGGACCTGTAAAAACTAAAAACGGTTGCAGGATCTATTTCTTCAATTCATCAAAGAAATATTTTTATACATTGTTGAATTAAATGTTAAATCAGTGGTTCCCAACCCTGGCCCTGGAGCCCCAGCACGGCACCTTCAGCATGTCTCCTCCATCAAACACACATCGTTCAGCTCATCAGTAGAGACTCCAAGACTTCATACTGCTGTGTCAGACAATGAAGACATGCATAATGTGCAGTGCTGCACTGTCAGGAAAAAAAAAAAAAAAAAGGTGCAAAAGCTGTGCAAGAGCTCCTCACTGGGGCAGGACCCTTAAAAGGGACACATTTGTGCCTTCTTTACCCCTACGGCATGCATATCAGTGCCTTAGAGTTGTAATATGTACCCTTAAGGTAGTAATATACTCTTATGGTACTATTATGCACTCTTTAGGAGTAAAGAAGGCACAAAGGCCTTTGAGGGGTTTGTTCCAGTGATGAGATCTTGTACCACTGAAGGCACAGCTTTTGCACTTTTTTCTTAGAGTGTGGAGCTCCAGGAACAGCGTCGACAAGCACTGGTTTAAATCAGTGTCTCAACAACAACCTGTTAACTGTTAATCTGATGAAACATGCTGTTAACTTTTTAATGAAAATAGTATTGATCAAGTTACTGTACTAATAAAAACAATATCTTCTATTATATAACATAGTTACATAACCACAGTGAACAGCTGTCCAAGGTGAATGAAGTTGTATGTGGATACCAAAAAATGCATTTCATACAGGCATGGAAAGCTCCTGTTAAAATCAATAAACAAACTAACATGACCATTTATGCTCTTAGATCATTCACGCTGTAAGACTAGAACTGTTCAGATATAAAACCGCTGGTTTGGTACAGTTTGCTCATGGGAATCAGATGATTTCCTCTAGAACATGTGGGGATCCCAAATGCATTAGTAACGCACTTTTTCACCAGCCTTTGGTTCCAGAAGTAGAAGTGGGTGTGTGTGTGTGTGTGTGTGTGTATATATATATATATATAAATATATTCATAGATTATACGAAAAGACAAAGACACAATTTTTTACTTCAATGAGGGAAAGAACTACAATCAAACACCGTGAATGACATAATTGAATAAAATCGAATTTTAACCAAATTTTAAAAAATATTGCATCTTGAGAGCAGAGAGAGAATTATGCTGCATCCCATTAGTTCTACTTCTATTACACCATAAAACGTCCTGCAATCATCCTCTCACAGTTAACATTCTCATACACACTTGTACACATTTTTTTAAAGTGGTCATATGATGCGATTTCAAGTTTTCCTTTCTCTTTGGAGTGTTACAAGCTGTTCGTGCATAGATAAGATCACTAAAGTTACAAAGACTAAAGTCTCAAATCCAAAGAGATGTTCTTTATAAAAGTTAATGGTCAACCACACCCTCCAAAACACCTCATTTAAACACGCCCCCACATCTCTCACAGCAAACATACACTCATTCACATCCTTCTCTTCACTCTCTGAGGCAGAAGTCTCCAAACTCATCCTTTCTAATCATCCTACTACTTGTCCGCTTGATCCTATTCCATTTCATCTCCTTCAAGCCATTTCTCCCGCAGTTGTACCTGCACTCACTCACATCATTAACATATCCCTCCACACTGGTGTTTTCCCCTCATCATTTAGACAGGCTCGTATAACTCCACTACTTAAGAAACCCACCCTCAACCCATCTCTTTTAGAGAACTACAGACCAGTTTCCCTTCTTCCTTTCATTACAAAAACACTTGAATGAGCTGTATTCAACCAAGTCTCTACCTTTCTCACACAGAACAACCTCCTTGACAGCAACCAATCTTGCTTCAGAAGTGGACATTCAGCTGAGACTGCCTTGCTCTCAGTTGTTGAAGCCCTAAGACTGGCAAGAGCGGAATCAAAACCTTCAGTACTTATCTTGCTTGATCGTGTTAACCACCAGATCCTCCTGTCAACCCTACTGACAAAGGGCATCTCAGGAACCGCACTCCAGTGGTTTGAGTCTTACCTATAAGATAGGTCCTTCAAAGTATCTTGGAGAGGTGAGGTGTCCAAGTCGCAACATCTAACTACTGGGGTGCCTCAGGGCTCAGTTCTTGGACCGCTTCTCTGTCTACATGGCATCATTAGGTTCTGTCATTCAGAAACTTGGCTTTTCATACCATTGCTATGCTGATGACACTCAGCTCTACCTCCCATTCCATCCCGATGATCCATCGGTAGCTGCTCTGTACTGTACTCTGTACTGGCTCTGCACTCCTTTACCTAAAGTCATTACTTCAGACTTATGTGCCCTCTAGAAGCTTGCGTTCTGCAAGTGAACATCGCTTGATTGTGCCATCCCAAAGAAGCACAAAGTCACTTTTACGGACTTTTAAATTAAATGTTCCATCCTGGTGGAATGACCTGCCAAACTCAATCCGAACAGCTGAATCCTTAGCCATCTTCAAGAATCGGCTTAAAACACATCTCTTCCATCTTTATTTGACCCTCTAACTTTTTCACTCACTATTCTAATTCTATTTAAAAAAATAAAAAAAATAAAAAATTAAACTACCTTTTTAATCTTTTTGTATTCTATTCTATTTTCTTTTCATTTATTATACAATTATAAAAAAAAGACCTCTAACACTACCTTGCTCTATTCTTTTTCTATTCTATGTTTTCTTTTTATTTATTATAGTATTTAAAAGCCCTTGCTATGTGTACTGCATTTAAGCTAACTGAGACTTGTTATAGCACTTATATATCATTGCTCTTTTGTTGTTTTTGATTGCTTCCATTGTCCTCATTTGTAAGTCGCTTTGGATAAAAGCGTCTGCTAAATGACTAAATGTAAATGTAATGTAATCTCTACGTCACTGTGTGGGAAGATTTGCATAACTCTGCCCAAATGTTCACGCAAAGAAAAAAGGCGTAACTGTGTTGCTGCTGCTGCCATGTTATGGAGACGCTGTGTGTTTCGTTGTGAAAGCGAAAATACTTTGTTTGTTCTTCCAAAAGAGGACACGACTAGAAATCAGTGGTTAAGTTGTATTTACAACACTGTTCCAGAACAGTGCAACCTAAATATTCAGATGTATGCTGCGCATTTTAAGGAGGATGAGGAGTGTTTCCTGTGAGAGTAGCCTACAATGCCAGTGTTCTGACAAATCATGCTGACTCACAGTCTGTAAGTATGTTTTCATATTTAAAGAATTTCCCACTGATGATTCAAACGTGAGTTTTGGGCAGTGTAGAGCAGCGCTTGTTTGTTATTTCTCCGATCACAAATGCAGACATGGTTTTATGTTTATGCGGGGCGATACGCAATGCAACGTGTAAAAACACAGTATAAGTCATTATAATCAGTAATTATGTCCCCACTGGATGCAACAAATGCCTCATTTGTAATGGGTTTTATTGGTTTTGTCTTGTCCTGCTGGGACACACGAAGTCTCGCATAGCCAGACCTTCAGACTAATGGCTGAAGGTCTGGAATTCATGGCAGCTTTCATTGGCCAAGGCCCGCCTATGAGGCCGTTTGACTGACATATCAAACAACCAATCACAGTTCGTTCCGCGGCACGTTTCAGGGTGTGGAAATGTTGCCACAATAACAGAGGGGTGTATAAAACTCTCAGACGTATTTTAAAGATTCTATGCCGCAAACTTAAAATATTTCACATACTTTTGAAAATCCAGTGTTTAGTTGATCCTGATAAGCGCTCGTCATCACAGCTGTATACACGACGGCTTTCTTCTTTCATGAGGAGGTTTGGCATCATGGCATCTTTGTTTCCAGGTGGAACGGTAAAGAACACGACATGCACGTTTCCCGGAAATCCTGTATAATTCAACCAATTCAACGACGACTTCGAAACTCCTGAAGTGTTTCCACTTTTGTGTTCCATATGCATCAGACATTCAGCCAACAAGGCGTGAAGTCTGAGGCTGAGACTAGGACACATGGCATGACTGTGTTAAGGGGCATAACATTTCCGTCACACGCTTGAGGTATTCAGCCAATCACAAAGCACTGGATAGCTGGCAAACAGTGAATTGCCAAACATCTGTTCTGCTACTGTCCTATTTGTATCTTTATAAAAGTTCTCAATGTTGTATTTATGATGGCATATATAATCGATTAACAGTTATTTCAAAGCTAGTTTAGCGCTGCTGTACGAGTGTTTCTAATACAACAGCAGAGGGAGTGACGGCAGATTTGACATCTTTCTCTCTTCTGAGCAACATAATCAGTCCATGACTCCATATGTGTTTTTTCTGTTTTGTAAAGTCATAGAAATGCTATTGTGGATTTTGAACAGCATGTTTACTGGACAACAGCTGGTCTTGTGGTTGTGTGATTGCTCTGAAAGACAGAGGGAACGTGTGAGGTGTGTTTACTCCTTCAAATATTTGATTCTGCATTGTGTCTTGTAGATAAAGTCTGTGAGAACTCAGTTATCCTGCTGTAATTCAGCTATAATTCTGCATGTAAATGTACTTACTGAGATATAGCTACAAAAATAATTGACAATAAACAAACTTTTTTATTCAAATTTCTTTAACTACATCATTAGGCAAGGTAAGGCAAGTTTTATTTATATAGTACATTTTGTACACAATGGTAATTCAAAGTGCTTTACATAAAAGAAAGTAAAATAATCATGAAAAAAAATCACAAAAATAAAACAAGGAATTTAAAAACTTTGAAAATGATTTAAAAATAGTTTTAAAATGAATTTAAGACAGTTAAAAAAAGAAAATGATTTTACATAAAATACAGCGCAATCATTTCGGGTTGTATAAAATACAGTGCAATCAGTTCGGACATCGCACAGTGCTCATTCAATAAATGCACAGCTAAACAGATGAGTTTTGAGTCTAGATTTAAAAGTGCTTAACATCTTATCACATCTCTAATCTCATCCCAAATCCAATTCCAAAAACAACTAAAAAAATAACTAAAATCAGACTCCCATTGTTTTGTGTGAACCCTTGGTATTTCTAACTGACTCGATCCTAATGATCTGAGTCCTCTGTTAGGTTTATATTCAGTGAACATATCTGTATATCTGGATTTATAAATGAGTAAAAGTACTTTAAAATCAATCCTAAATGTAACTGGAAGCCAGTGTAAGGACCTGAGAACTGGTGTGATATGCTCAGATTTTCTGGTTCTCGTCAGAATCCTGGCAGCAGCGTTCTGGATGAGCTGCAGCTGTCTAATGGTCTTTTTGTGAAGGATGGTGAGGAGACCATTACAGTAGTCCACCCTGCTGGTGATAAAGGCATGAACAAGTTTCTCCAAATCTTGACTGGAAACAAAACATCTAATTCTTGCAATGTTTTTTAGATGATAGTATGCTGATTTAGTTACTGCTTTGACATGACTACTGAAACTAAGCTCTGTCTCCAGAATCACACCAAGATTCCTGACTTGATTTTTTAGTTGTTTGACCCCTAGAGTCAAGGTATGCATTCACCTTGAGAACTCCAATGCAATGACTTCAGTTTTTTCCTTGTTTAACTGAAGAAAGTTCTGGCACATCCAACTGTTAATTTCATCAATGCATTGGCAGAGGGAATCAATGGAGCTGTAGTCATTTGGAGATAAGGCTAGGTAAATCTGTATATCATCAGCATAGCTGTGATAGGCAATTTGGTTCTTTATCATTATCTGACTTAGTGGGAGCATATACAGGCTAAACAAGAGCGGTGCAAGAATTAAGCCTTGTGGGACTCCGCATGTCATGGACGTCCACTTAGACTTATGTTCTCCTAAACTCACATAATAACCTCTCCATTCTAAGAAAGACCTGAACCATTTGAGTACCATCCCAGAAAGCCTGACCCAGTTTTCCAGTCTCTCTATAAGTATGTTATGATCAACTGTGTCAAACGCAGCACTGAGATCTAGTAATACCAGCACTGATATTTTGCCAGAATCAGAATTTAAGCGAATATCATTCACATTAAATCAAACTGATGGCTGTTTTGATGAAACCAGTAACCGCTCTCTTCACAGAAAGTTCTGCTATTTTTATTTAGCCCTATTGGTCATAAAAAAACTCGCCTGTACTGTTGTTTTAATGAATGATAGCTCAAATCATGTGGATTACTTTTTTAGCAGCTAGACAGACTAATGATTTTCACCTGGCATATGATAAAAAGGGCAAACAATTCCATAGACCCCAGCTCTATCTAGAAACCAAAATATCACATTTCATTTTGGCTCCGACCAGTAAGCAACTTTCACTGCCACCATACAAGATCAGACATTACGTTACTCATCCCACCTGCTGCTCACAGTCTTGTTAGTTTTGCATTTATAAGCGCTTTAAATGTTCTTTATCAGTGTGGAGCCTCTTGCTCTAGTATGGCCACAGTCTCTTCTGCGTTGCTTTAACCTTGACACTGTATACTACCAGAGCCAAAGACTGAGAAAAGAGTTAGGGCTGAGAGCAGGAGAACGTTCAGGAGCATTCAGATTAAACTCAGATCAGGCTGGACAGACACTGGGTGAGAAGGGAAAAGGAGCGGTGCGTGTGATTATGAGCAAACACACGGTCACCTTGAACTCTGCTGGTCATCTGGAGGACGCTGCGCTGATGGTGAGGAGGAGAGGGGTGAGCGGGCCGAGGACGGCTGATGGGTCACGGGGCTGCACAGAAGGTCGGGGGGGAATGGGACGGCTGGCCACATTTCAGGGCAGATGCTCAATATGCAGATGGCTGTAATCGAATGGAGTGATTTTCAATAGGCTCTCTGATTAGCATTAGGACAATGGTGTCTCCCGTCTGTGTTTCTGGGGTCAGCGGAGAGGAGCTCTGAACTTGATCTTTCTGATAAAACAGCCAGACTTCACACCAGGATGATTGATTGGACGTGTCTGTCACTTATTACTAAAGTCAGGAGAAGTGTTTGACTGGGAGGACACACATGCACACTCTCTACATAGTCAGAAAAAACTCTGTGTGGCAAAGAAATAGAATCAAATTTGACTCCAGTAGAGTTTGACCTTGATGTTGCTAAGCTTTTCCACCAGAACATGATTCTCGGCCAGGTGGCCAGACTATGACCAGTCGAAAAACAAACTTCTGTTCTGCTGTTCACAGTACTGAACGTGATTATAGCATACGGACAGCTGCCGGTGCTCTCTCTCCTCTGTTCTCTCTGGAGATGAATTGAGACTGAAACCGTTCTCTTGCACACTGGGTGCACAGTTTTATAGATTTCAGTGTAATGTTATTCCATCAAAGAGTGAGACTGCGTTAACATTTCCGTTCCAGACCAGACCACATTTCTAGTGTTGAGTCAAACCACCTTTTCTGCAGCGGAAATGCATGGAACGGTTGGAGAACAGACACAGGCTGGGAACCCGCACTGGAACTATGTCAGTGGGAAACAAGCATGTTGAGCAAAATGAAAGAAGTAACATTAGTACGCAAAATGACCCACATTTGGTTACTGACTACTGAAAATGTGCACAATTTAATCCATCCAAAGCTGTTTACAGAAATAGAGACAGTTACCTTGGAGCTTTTTTGTTGAACCGACTTAATCCATGAATAATTTGATTCTTCATTTATATTACATGGTAGTAAATAGGAGAAACATTTGAGATGTTAAATTCAATTAATTCTGTTTAATGTTAATATTCAGTAATACCACCGATTTTACAGCACTGGCACCATCGGATGAGAACAAACATGAACTGAATTGAGCTGATTATTGACATATTGTCATTTGCTTTATAGCTGAATCAATGTTGTTCATAATGAATGAATTCTGCAGCATCAAAATTGGTATTGAACTGAACTGAATCAACACTGAACAGGCTGGAGCTGAATAATGTCACAATAGTCTTGCTACAGCTGATTTATAGCACAATTTAGCATCATTGATTGTTACCTTCCTGTTTAATATTGTGAAGCTGCTTTGAAACTATCTGTATTGTATAAAGTGCTATACATATAAAGGTGATCTGACTTGTTAAAGCAATCTCATTTTTTATATTTCTTTCCTCTGGGCAACTCATTAGCATAGGAACATGAACTGCTAAATAAAGGTTAGATTGGTCTACTCTTTTAAGAACTGATCAATGATTCTTGCAACTTTACATTTCCGAAGTACTACAATGCATTTTATTAATTTTATTAATTTAAAAAAATGTCACATATAAGTCACAATTATGAGAAATAAAGTCATAAATGTGAGATCTAAAGTTGAAATTACGAAAAAAAAAAAAAAAAAAAAAAAGAATGTAATTCAAAGGGGAAAAAAAGTAGCAATTTTAAGACATGAAGCTGTAATTGTGAGATATAAAGTCGCAATATCAAGAAATAAAGTCCTGCTTGTTTAGTTGTTTGTTTTTTACTCTGAGACAGACCCTGCGTCTCAGTGTGCCTATTTATACTGTGCCCTTAAAGTATGTACTCTTGTGGTGAAGAAAAAGTCCACACTTTTGAGTGTGTAGTAGAAGAGTAGGCACGCTTTGGAACATACTATCACGTCACACAATTGCGTCTTTAAAGGACCGCTCTGTCGCACCTGTCACTGTAAACTGCTCTCCACATTTTGGAGAGAAAATAAGTAGCTTGTTGATTTCATTTAACTTCCTACCGTATTGGAGAGAAAAGAAGTATCTCATTGATCTGCCAGTCGCGGGTCTTTCATGCGGAGAATTCTATCATATTTTATAAAAAAAAATATAACACCAATAAAAATAAATATATATTTTTTCTCATGTTTAGAAAAGTTCACATTGCTGTTGCAGATGAAATATAACACGGATAACAATAAATAAATATTTTTTACCAGGTTAAATTTTGATTCTTAGTAACTCAAACGCGCATCCGCCACATTTGTAGTTTTTCTAACTTGTTTTATTTGTGTTTGTAGTTCTGGACCGAATCCTTCACCAAAGCGCAATGGATTGTGGGCAATTTTAGCAATTAGAGTGTGCACAGATCCGACAGATCCACACTTCAAAAATCGACCTGAAATAGTAGCACATCCGGGGACTTTTGGCAAACTCTTTTCAACATACTATGCTTAGGACACACTTATTCTAATCTCACATTCTATTTAGGATAGATAGTAGGAACATTGAGACTTTCATTCATATACTCATAAGTAACTCAAGTCCGCGCGCGCCCCCTGGCGCAATAATAACTTTATGCCTCATAGGAAACAGTTTAACATTCGCCGCCTAATTAATTTATTGCAGTAATTTCCTTAAAATCATCCTTCGTTTTCTGATTCATCACTATCCTAATGTACAACGAAAGAAAGATAGCTTTAAAAATACTAATGATAAACAGCTCTTAAAAAGCACTTACAGCATTCGCATCCGGCTTGACGTGTGACTGTAATATCGCGTTATTTCATCGTTTTATGTCTTTTCGAACGCAGGGATCGGAAGTCTCGCGGGATTTCAGTGCGTTGACTAAATGCCACGTCGGTTGGAGCCTGAGCAGCAGCATTTGCTGGGCTTTATTTGACCGACTGCGCAAATCGAAATCTTAGTTTTTCCCGTCACTGGAGTCGTGTGCGGTTACAGCAGCAGGTCAGTTATTTACATGATGATCTTTGTGAGCGTGACCGTGAGTTTACAGCGATGATCTGCTCACTTTCTAGTGTGTGTCGATGCTGCAGAGAAGCTTGAATCCAAACACACAGACGAGTGATGATTTACCTGACGTTAGCTCGAATGACTGAGTGAGGCCGATGCTTGTATCTCTTTAACACACATGTTATCACACTGATCTCTGCTCGGTTACTGTGAAACAGCTGGGTTAGACTTGATTTAAGATCGCTGGAGTCGGTCGATCTTCCAGGATTCCTACATTTCGGGGGGGGTTGTTTTTTGACTTAACAGAAACTTAATAGAAGGATGAAACCCTGTTTGTTAGGCTTCACTCCAGAATACTTATTTGGGAGAGAACTGCTCTTAATAACCGGTATCCAGTAACCACAGACCTGTCGGAAATGGACTTGATTGCTTCCTCTCTGCTGACATCATGTCCGCTTTGCAGCAGGATGTTGTTCTGTCGTCTGTGTGAACATACATTCATTCATTCATTCCTTCGTGAATTGTTGACTCGTGAGTTCATAAAAGCTATGGAAATTTAATCTGAAACTATTCTGAACATTTCTCTGGTTTCTTATAGTATTGTGCATGCGGGTTTTATGAGCTCCTCCTGTTAATTGTAAGCCTACATGTTGTAGCATGTCTGGGCAAAAGAGTGTGTTATGCTTCTAGGTGAAGTGCGTGGAGCAGTGACTCATTATGGCTGTGCTGATGCTGTGCTGATGCTGTGTTGTGTTTGTGTGCAGGAGGAATGGGGACCTTCATCAGATCACTGTTACTGATCACTGTCGGGATGGCCGTGTGTCAGCAGACGCTCGCTCACTCCCACCATCACCACGGACACTCGCACGGCGACAGCGGCGGCTGCCACGGACACTCGCATGGAGGGGCCAAGATGCATCATGGGGCCAGCAAATGGAGCGCTGAAGCCAACCTGCCCCACGCTGAAGAGGAGCATCACGCTCACGATCACGGACACGCACATGATCACGGACACGCACACGATCACGGACACGCACATGATCACGGACACGCACATGATCACGGACACGCACATGATCACGGACACGCTCATGATCACGGACACACACACGATGATCACACACGACACGCACATGATCACGGACACGCTCATGATCACGGACACGCTCATGATCACGGACACGCTCATGATCACGGACACACACACGATCATGCACATGATCACGCAGCAGAGCGACTGAGTAGAGATGTGGAAGCAGGGAAGAGGAACATGGTGGAGCTCTGGATGCAGGTATATCACGCTGATGCACGAGATTGTCACAATATGTCAGTCTTTTCAGATTCAGTGAATTCTGTTAAATATGTTAACACTTAATACAGTCATAATGTACTTACAAATCATTTGCAATCTAGTTAATTCATAGTTTATAAATTCTAGTCTCAAATTGTTAGTACATTCAAAGGCTATGTACAAAGAGTGAGTATTTACTCCTGATTACCATTAACTCCTTCACTGCTGGTTTAAATTCAGTACCGTAGTGAGGTTATAGTTAATGAGTGGTTAACTAAGGACAAAAACATGATCTTGCACTCTACATATGAGCTAATTAAACAATAAAAATGTCTTAGTGACAGTGCATGTAGTTCTCACTATTTGTACATAGCCTATTAATGTAGAGGCTGCTATTTATTTATGAATTAACAATAAACAATAAGTGTTTTAGTGAATTATTGAATTATTTGCTCACTCAGAAGTCTTCACAGAAGTCCTTGTGTTGTATTCTCCTTGCACTAAAATGTGACTCGTGTAATCCGATGATGACTGCTGGACCGTCTGAAATTGAAAACATAATCAAACAAAATAATATCAAGCTGATCAGAGTTGGGATTAGCTTATGTTTGCATGTATATATTTAAAGTTATAGAACACATGAACCACATTTATACATGAATAATATTCAGAACATTTATAAAAACATAAATGTTTTTTTTTTAGAGACATTTTCCAGTCCACAGACGCTCTGCAGTGCCGTCTTCAACCGTAACCCGTGAAAGTCTAGCTGAAAACCATGGCTTTACGACACGTTTCTTTCTTTCTTTCCTGCTCGTAGGCCATTGGAGCCACTCTGCTCATCAGCGCTGCCCCCTTCCTCATCCTCTTCCTCATCCCGGTGCAGTCAAACACGGACCAGCACCAGAACCTGCTCAAAGTGCTCTTGAGTTTCGCGTCTGGAGGTTTGCTCGGGGATGCGTTCCTTCATCTCATCCCTCATGCGCTGGGTGAGTGAGCACACTGTGGAGGTCACATGACTCGAGCCCTGAAACCCTGAGGGTACCCCAGACTGAGCAGAAGAGCCTTGTCTTTAGATCTGTAGTGCTGGACTCTATAAATATATCAGCAGGCTGTATTGTTTCATGAGGTGTATAAATCCTTTTCTAGTGTTGGTAGTGCAGATTTTATTCTAGGTGGTCTACCAAATGAAGAATTGTTTTCCTGTCAGAAGATTCTGAAATCTGCTCTATTAACCAGCCAAACCTTCACCCCTTGATTTCATCTCAACACAGAACCTCATTCTCATCATGGTCAGTCACACGGCAGCGACGAGTCACATGGCAGTGAGGAGTCACATGGTCACTCACACGGTAGGCTGTTGTTCAGTCACTGAAATACATATTTTCCTAATTTGGCCAAATGGAATACCAGAATCCAATTTATTGGAAGACGCTCTTTTGTTTTGTTTTCTGAAGTGTCAGTCAGTGCTTGGTTTCTGTCCCAGGTGCTGCCCATGGTCACATGATGTTGGTCGGGCTGTGGGTGCTGGGTGGCATTGTTGCGTTTCTGGTGGTTGAGAAATTTGTTCGTCTTTTGAAGGGAGGACACTCTCACTCTCACTCTCACGGTAAGCGTCTTAAACATTTAAAGCACTTGAATAGTATTCCTAATGCACATCTCACTAGATTGAGAACAGCTCTGTTTTGGTGGGGATTGCCGGTTATTTTTGATAATCTTTTCTTCTGTCACTCGATGATTAGGAATGGCAGATAGACCAAGCAGATGTTCCTAGCAGAAAAATTATGTCACATTGCAAACAATCCTGCTGCTGCTAAATAATACTGAAATAGAATTCCTCTCTTCTCTTTTTTTTTTTTTATTTTATTTTTTTTTTTTGAGCAGCGATCCGGACATTGTTGACAGGTTTCCAAATACAATAAAAACCCTTTCTTGCCATGTTTTCAGCTGCACCAAAGGCAAAAGACAGCGATGAAGAGGATGATGGCAAGAAAAAAGAGAAGAAGGGAGGGAAAGAGAAAAACGTTGACTCTGATAAGAAGCCTGCAAAGAAAACAGTTGAGACGAGTTCTGGTACAAAAACCCAAGTCCAGAAGCTGCAGTGTTTAGTTGTGTTGGCGTGTGTCAGTGCTGTTGTCTTACTGACAGAATAACTCTGTGTCTGCAGATATTAAAGTGTCGGGTTACCTGAACCTGGCCGCCGATTTCACCCACAATTTCACAGATGGGCTTGCGATCGGCGCGTCATTCCTGGTAGGTCCAGCAGTCGGCGCTGTTACCACCATCACCATCCTCTTACATGAAGTCCCACATGAGATTGGAGACTTCGCCATTCTCGTCCAGTCAGGCTGCACCAAGAGGAAGGTACAGAGCTCCAGAGAGCTGATTTGTCAGTGAATGGTTCTGGGCAAATTTTTAGCCAGTGTGAAATTGGTTGAAAAAACGACACTGTTCTTACTTTACCCTTAATTCTGCTGTTTTCGTCAGGCCATGTGTCTTCAGCTTCTCACCGCCATTGGTGCGTTAGCCGGAACTGCCTGCTCCTTATTGGCTGAAGGGGTGGATGCCGCGGCAACCACCTGGATCCTGCCCTTCACCGCCGGAGGCTTCGTTTACATCGCGACCGTCACGGTTCTTCCAGAGCTGCTGGTGGGACGCTCTAGTTTCTGGCAGTCAATGCTGGAGATCTTCGCTCTGCTGTTCGGGGTGGGAATGATGGTGCTGATCGCCGAGTACGAGTGAGGGATGGACAGTGCCATGTTTGAAAGAAGAACCTGTAAAATGAGGTGAAGAGACCAATGCATGGTCACCTGAACCTCTAGAGACTAAGAGTGTGTTGAGATGAATGTTCGTATTGACCATAGAAACAAAAAACAGAATGAATGAGGGACAGAGTAAAATAAAATAAAATGCTGAACTGCACTCAATTACCCAAAGACCAACATAAATGGATCACTTAATTATTTTAGGCACAGGAACCTTCCCAGGGACCAACAGCTAGAAAATCACGTCCAGTTCTCTATACTGATGTGGACGGACAGATAAACGCTTGTGTGTCCAGTCGCTGAAGCACAGCTTCTCTCATCAGTACAATGCTTTTCTAGAAAAATCAGTTACATTACATGATTAAACCATTTGATTTTGCTGTTCGCACAATAAATGTTAATGTGATTCTTTCTTAAGCAGAGGGTGTTTTCTCTTTGACAGGGAGATTCTTTGATTCCTCTGCTGAAATATTCAGCTGTGTAGCCATTAGTTAGTGAAAGAATGATGCTGACTGCCAACTCTTTAACACACACACACACACACACTCAGCAGATACTCCTTTCCCATGAGTCTCCAGGGGAATCTGCAGCTTGTCATTGGTGATGGGTTCTTCAGAAGGTGCAAACACACTGTTTATTAAATTACAGTTTAGGTTTAGTGTTTATTTCTTTTCTTTATGGCTGTAACTCTGTTCATGCAGATTTTTTTGATCCTTTCTTGAATTTGTAAATTTAAATGTTCAATTTCTTTTACCTGTAATGTAAACCTTTTACATTCCCATTGAGTGTAAATCAAGCATATCACTTCACAAACAGAAGTGGATGCAGTGTTGTTCAATTTCAGTTCAATAAAAGAGTTGTGGTACATCTCTAACAGAAAGCATCTTCTCATAGGTTTATTCCTCCTGATGAGTGATTGTGAATCACTGCTGACGTCCGTGGAGAGAAAACTCCCTAAATCACTTCTTCAAATGAAAAATGACACCCACTGACGTTGTCTTCCATCATGTGCAGCACATACATATACAGGGCCACTGCTAGCAAAAAAAAAAAAAAAAAAAACTACTATAGGGGTTAAAACAGAACTTTAATAAAATATAAAAGTAAATAGATTGTATTATTTACAAATTACAAATCTAGACAGCTACCTATGGCTGTGATTTTAATAATACAGTTGTCTGATTGATTTTGTAGTCTCAAGCATTCAGATATCATGCAAAAGAAAACGAAGCAGTTTTACTATTAAAAACATGGTTAATTTTTGTAAGGGTTGTATTGTCCACATGTTTTTTGTTGAAGAAATTATAGATGCTGTGTTATCTATAGCAAAACGGTTGCCAAAAATGAAAGATTAAGTGGATATTTGAATTAAATGTTTGGTCAATGGCCTAAAAGGATTTGATCGTCCTGCAAGTGTAGCAGCAGCAGCTACATGGCCTTTGGCTCCCTTTGCAGGCATTTGTAATAACACGTAATATACATAAAGTGTTTTTGTATAGCGTTATGTATTTTAACAGTGTTACTGAATGAAACCATATAACTATTAATTAACATTATTGCCTCATTGTTTTTATATAATGCATTTTAAGTCATTTAAAATGCTATCGTTGGCTTAGGTCTGTTTTTATAACCACAAAAAATATCATCTTAATACTTCTTTGTAAATTATTATTTTAAGTAACAAAACCATGGTTAATTTGCGGCTACCGTGGCTACAAGAACCAAGGTTTTTTTAATTTTGGTATTTTTTTTTGGGGGGGGGGGGGGGGAAACTCAGATAGAATATTAGATTCGTTGTAATTTTGGTAATGGAACATGGAAACTCAGATAGAATATTAGATTCGTTGTTGGTGGTGAAATTATTACTGACATTAAAACACGTTATTAACGTCAACAGCCAAAAAAAGTTACACAGAATTATGTATGTACCTGAAAGCATGGTTCCATAGTTGGAGTGGATAAATAATAAATAAATGAAAATAAACTTAAATTATTTCAAATCTTTTGCAAATACGATAACAAAGATATAGCTGACCCTAAACTTCTCACTTTGTAACTTTCTAAAGTGTCGAATTAAGAGGAAAACACAAGTTCAAAAATGCTTAAAATAGCTGGATCTGGCAACATGGAGGCAGCGCCGGCACCCTCACTCACAGCTCTCTCCCTCGTTCACTCTGCCAGCTTCTCGCAGTGAACGCCTACCTTGTATATACACATTCCTTCTCGAGAGTGTTGGGGAAAGTTACTTTTAAAAGTAATGCCTTACAATATTGCGTTACTCCCTAAAAAAGTAACTAAATACGTTACTTAGTTACTTTTTATGGAAAGTAATGTGTTACATTACTTTTGCGTTACTTTCACGTTACTTTTTAAATATGAGCAGGGCTTGATTGTTTTTAATATAAGAAGTTCTATTTATAGCAAATGTAAAAGCCCTTTCACACCAAAAAGTGTGATGAATAAACCTCAGGCTGAAGGAAAAGTAAATTCACGTCTGTACAGTAGAACACAAGAGAAGAAGGTTCAACACTCTTCAGCAATAAAAAAAACAACAATGAAGCACAATTGTTAGTTTATCTAAAGTCATTTTTGATTATTAGTATGGTTGAACTGGATCATTAAAGGTCAGCAGCAAAGACACTGTTAATAAAATGGGAATAGATACATTTGGGTTATTTAATATATTTAATTATTGCAGGTTTGCGTCATATTCTGAGTTTGCATTTCACTATTTTAATTCATTTTGATGAATACTTAATCCGTTTTTTTTTTTTTTTTTTGTGAGTGGGATGAATTAATGCACATTCACATTTAGTCTAGAACTACAGTAACATCATGGTTCACACAGCGCACACAACGCCTCCATACTTCCGATTTCTCCCAATATGGGAACAGGAGGCTTGTCAGTCAAAAAAATGGGAATACAAAGTAACTGGCGTTACTTTTTTGAAAAAGTAACTCAGATATTTTCTTTTAAATTAAAAAGTAATGCGTTACTTTACTAGTTAATTGAAAAAAGTAATCTGATTACGTAACTCGCGTTACTTGTAATGCATTACCCCCAACACTGCTTCTCGACTAGGTATTCAGGGATGTGTACCTGACTGACCTCCAGTAAATCAGACAATACGCCAGTAAAGCCAGAAAAAAATCCTTAGGCGGATGCAAAACTGCAACCAAAATACATAGTTCTGCACTCCAGAAGGTAATGTAAGTTGGTAGGATACATAAAGTCCTCTCCCATAAAACACAGCTCATTAACTTTCAAACAAACTCACCAAACAAATACAACCCACAAAACATTCAAATAAGCGTTTTTCCCCAAACAATAAACCTCATAAGTTCTACACAAAAGCAAAAGATGAAAAATAAAACAACAAACTTATGGTTGAGCAGCATGAACCTTGGGGGAACTACTTTACGCTACTTTATTTTTATTTTTTTTTGTGATCTACTTTTTATATTAACAAAATAACATCCATTCAAACAAACAAACAAACAGGGAAGGGGGAGCAACAGACATATTATCAATAATTTACAATCTGAAAGGAAAAAAAAAACAAACAAATTATATGGTCATTCCTTTATATAGTCCAAAATGTGAAAGAAAAACAGTGCCATGCATCAATAGTCCCAGGTTTAGCTCTATTAATTTGTGCCGTTGTACATTCACAGGCCACTATCCCAAGGAGGCTATGAATCCAGAATGTTTTTGCACACATGTGAGGAGTGAACCAGTTTTGTATTATTGTCTTCTGTGCAGCTGTAAAACCAGCAAACAACATTCTCTTCTTTAATGAACTTATACAGGTGTTGGAATCAGCATTGAGAAGACATAAACATGGATTAGACATGTAATCAATTTGTAGTAGAAAGCAGTGGCGGCTCGTCAAATTTTGAGGTGAAATTTTGAGGAGGACTATTTAATGTTAATAAAATTCACAATTCATTTCAGTTCATGTCTCAGAATGTGTATTTTTTGTTTGTAATTTCACAGTTGTAATACCATAACATGTTACTGAAGTTGGAAAGCACCGCTTTTCTATCACGAATGTGTCGAATCTGCTGATGATAAACCGCTAGGTGATAAAGAAGGGGAGAGTTGAGCTCTCGTGCCTCCGTTGGTAAAACAAACAAAAAAAAAATTTGCCAATCAGCATCGAGTGTTCACTTTCAGTGCTGAGGAGTGTTGAGAAAATATACCTCATGTTACTTGATCATCCAAAGATTTTATTGCACTGATGTATGCGCCAGACTCACATTCCCTCAGCCTAAGGGGCCAATAGGTGGCTAGGTCTTTCTTTTTTTTTTTTTTTCTTATTTTTTTGTTTTTTATATTCTTTGCCTGGCATAGTCGTGGGTCTAAACACCACTCTTCTGTTCTGATCAAAATATTAAACAGGTTCTCCTCACTCAGTGATGCACCCACTGAGAAACCTGATGAAAGTGCTCTAGTTATTGGCGATTCTATTGTACGGAACATGAAAATAGAGACACCAGCCAAACTTAGTCCAATGTTTACCGGGAGCCAGAGTGCCTGACATCTTAGCAAATTTAAAAGTGCAGGCTAATGCTAAACGTAAATACAGTAAGATTGTTATTCACGCTGGCGCAAATGATGTTCGACTTCGCCAGTCGGAGATCACTAAAAATAACATTAAAGAGGTGGTGTGAACTTGCAAGCATGATGTCAGACACTGTAATATGCTCTGGTCCCCTCCCTGCTTACCGTGGTGATGAGATCCATAGCAGATTGTCATCACTCAATGGCTGGATGGTGCCCGCGCAGAATAACATAGGTTTTCATAGACAATTTTGGGGCAGACCTGACCTGTTGAAAAGAGATGGTCTTCATCCCCCCCTGGGGTGGTGCCACTCTTCTGTCTAGAAAATATGGCACATAGTCTTTGAGTTTGTACTTTATTTTCACCTAGATATCACACTAAACAGACAGACTGTCCAAACAGCGACCGTCTGCTTGCCGCCTCACGTCACAGAAGTCAGTTAATTCTCAGCACATAGAGAGTCTTTCACCTAGATATCACACTATAGAGACTGTCTGTTCCTTGAGCTAGAAAATACAAAAAACGTCCAAACCAATTTAAGAGCAACAATTTAATTGAGGTTCAATAAATAAAAAACAGATGCAATACGCATAAACAAATGATAACGCTTGGCTTATTGAATTTTAGGTCCCTTTCTTACGAAAGCACTTTTTGTAAATAATATGATCACTGATCATAATCTAGATGCACTCTGTTTGACAGAAACCTGGCTAAAACCTGATTATTACATTATTTTAAATGAGTCTACACCCCAAGATTACTGTTTATAAACAAAATAAACATGAGCCACGTCCAAAAGGTAAAGGGGGAGGTTTGCTTCAATTTATAAAAATGTTTTCAGGATTTCTCAGAGGGCAGGCTTCAAGTATTTCTCGTTTGAAGTACTGGTGCTTCATATAACATTATCCAGAGAAACAAATGTTAGTGATAAACCCCCTGTGATGTTTGTACTGTATACAGGCCACCAGGGCACCATACAGACTTTATTAAAGAGTTTGCTGATTTTACATCCGAGTTAGTGCTGGCTGCAGATAAAGTTTAATTGGTGGTGATTTTAATATCCTTGTTGATAATGAAAAAGATGCATTGGGATCAGCATTTATAGACGTTCTGAACTCTATTGGGGTTAGACAACACGTCTCAGGACCTACTCATTGACGAAATCATACTCTAGATTTAATACTGTCACATGGAATTGATGTTGATGGTGTTGAAATTATGCAGCCAAGCGATTATATCTCAGATCATTATTTAGTTTTCTGCAAACTTCATATAGCTAAACCTGTAAATTCTACTTCTTGTTACAAGTATAGTAGAACCATCACTTCTATCACAAAAGACTGCTTTGTAAGTCATCTTTCTGATGTATACCAATTCCTTAGCATATCCAAAACCCCAGAACAACTTGATGATGTAACAGAAACTATGGACTCTCTCTTTTTCTAGCATTTTAAATACAGTTGCTCCTTTACGCTTAAGGTAGGTTAAGGAAAACAGTTCTGACACCGTGTGTATAATGAGCACACTCGCACCCTAAAGAGAGCAGACCCCGAAAATGGAGCGCAGGCTGGAGGAAAACAAAACTAGAGGTATTTTGTATTGCTTGGAGGGAAAGTAACCTATCCTAGAGAAAAGCATTAAAAACTGCTAGATCTGATTACTTTTTGTCTCTTTTAGAAGAAACCAAACATAACCCCAGGTATTTATTCAATACAGTGGCTAAATTAACGAAAAATAAAGCATCAACAAGTGTTGACATTTCCCAACATCACAGCAGTAATGACTTTATGAACTATTTTACTTCTAAAATCGATACTATTAGAGATAAAATTGAAACCATGCAGCTGTCAGCTACAGTATCACATCAGACTAGATAGTGCATTATAGATCCCCTGAAGAACTGTTCCACTCATTCTCTACTATAGGAGAGGAAGAATTGTATAAACTTGTTAAATCATCTAAACCAACAACATGTATGTTAGACCCTGTTCCATCTAAGCTCCTGAAAGAGGTGCTTCCAGAAGTCACAGATCCTCTTCTGATTATTATTAATTCCTCATTATTATTAGGATATGTCCCCAAAACCTTCAAACTGGCTGTTATTAAGCCTCTCATCAAAAAAACACAACTTGACCCCAAAGAACTAGTTAATTATAGACCGATCTCGAATCTCCCTTTTCTGTCCCTTTTCTGTCTTAATAGAAAAGGTAGTATCCTCACAATTATATTCCTTCTTAGAGAAAAATGGCATCTATGAGGATTTCTAGTCAGGATTTAGACCGTATCATAGTACTGAGACTACTCTCCTTAGAGTTACAAATGACCTGCTCTTATCATTTGATCCAATTTGAAAAACTAATGGAATGCATAGTCGATATAAAAAACTGGATGACGAGTAATTTCTTACTGCTAAATTCTGAAAAAACAGAGGTGTTAATTATAGGACCTAAAAGCTCTGCATGTAATGACCTAGAATGCTGTCTAAGACTTAATGGCTGTTCTGTCAATTCTTCGTCATCAGTTAGGAACCTAGGTGTGCTATTTGATTGCAACCTTTCCTTAGAAAGCCACGTTTCTAGCATTTGTAAAACTGCATTTTTCCATCTCAAAAATATATCGAAATTACGGCCTATGCTCTCAATGTCAAATGCAGAAATGTTAATCCATGCGTTTATGACCTCAAGGTTAAATTATTGTAATGGTTTATTGGGTGGCTGTTCTGCATGCTTAGTAAACAAACTCCAGTTAGTCCAAAATGCAGCAGCTAGAGTTCTTACTAGAACCAGGAAGTATGATCATATTAGCCCAGGTCCTGTCAACACTGCACTGGCTCCCTATCAAACATTGTATAGATTTTAAAATCTTGCTTATTACTTATAAAGCTCTGAAATTGGCTTAGCACCTCAGTATTTGAATGAGCTCTTGTTACATTATAGTCCTCCAAGTCCGCTGCGTTCTCAAAACTCTGGCAATCTGATAAATACCTAGAATATCAAAGTCAAATGCGGGCGGCAGATACTTCTCCTATTTAGCGCCTAAACTCTGGAATAACCTACCTAACATTGTCCCTCTGAAGTCGGCTAACGCGGATACGCGATCTAGATTTAAAGACCCATCTCTTTAACCTAGCTTATACATAACACACTAATATGCTTCTAATATCCAAATCCGTTTAAGGGTTTTTAGGCTGCATTAATTAGTTAAACCGGAACCGGGAACACTTCCCATAACACCTGATGTACTTGCTACATCATTAGAAGAATAGCATCTACGCTAATATTAGTCTTTTTCTCTCTTATTCCGAGGTCACCGTAGCCACCAGATCCAGTCTGTATCCAATTCAGAGGGTCACTGCAGTCACCCGGATCCAGTACGTATCCAGCCCAGATGGTGGATTAGCACCCAGAAAGGACCTCTACAGCCCTGAAAGATAGCGGAGACCAGGACAACTAGAGCCCCAGAGACAGATCCCCTGTAAAGACCTTGTCTCAGACAACCACCGACAAGATCACAGGAAACAGATGATTCTTCTGCACAATCTGACTTTGCTGCAGCCTAGAATTGAACTGCTGGTTTTCTCTGCTCAGAGGAGAACTGGCCCCCCGACTGCGCCTGGTTTCTCCCAAGGTTTTTTCTCCATTCTGTCATCGATGGAGTTTTGGTTCCTTGCCGCTGTCGCCTCTGGCTTGCTTAGTTGGGGACATTTCATTTACAGCAATATCGTTGACTTGATTGCAAATTATAGC
This sequence comes from Cyprinus carpio, assembly GCF_018340385.1. Classification (NCBI taxonomy): domain Eukaryota; kingdom Metazoa; phylum Chordata; class Actinopteri; order Cypriniformes; family Cyprinidae; genus Cyprinus; species Cyprinus carpio. The sequence goes on from NC_056590.1 coordinate 3,913,453, forward strand.
ACAGGTACTATTTAAACTGGACTGAGCTGCATGATGACATCACTGAATTCAATGATGAACTGCCTTTAACTGTTATTTTGCATTATTGACACACCATTTTCCTAATTAATGTTGTTCAGTTGCTTTGACGCAATCTTTTTTGTTTAAAGCGCTATATACATAAAGGTGACTTGACTTGACAGTTACCATCAGCTAACATTATTGACTTATTTTCAGCATGGTTATGAATAAACATTTATATTTGTCTACTCTGCTAGTTGATCCAGATACATAGTAACTTAGGCTATGTGTGTTGACTAGGGTTGGGAATCGTTAGAAATTTCCAGTTTCAGTTCCGCCTAACGGTTCTGGCTCCGATTCCGGTTCCATTAAAATCATTAAACAACTATTTAAAAAAAATAGTGGTAAGGAAAAATACTGAACTACTCAATTCTCAATACTGTTTATTACTTACTGTCAACTTAATTTAAAGGTTGGCAGTGTCAAAATTCAGCATATATTACAGTATTCAAATTTTCAGGTTCCGATTCCGGTTCCATTTAAATGAACTATTATTATGTTTTTTACTATTTTACCTTCATTGAATGTAGTGTTTCTAGAAGGTAGTAAGTAATGTTGAGTAATGCTAGTCCATCAATCAGAATGTGCTTCAAAGTTGATGTTTTTTACATTATCAATAACATTTTGCTTTTCAAGCAAGAATAAGCTGGTTTGCCAAATAGTACCTTGAGGGCTAAGAAACTTGTTCATTTCCCTAAATTAATGAAATATAAATTGTTATACTTATAACCATTTATACAAACACTCCATAAAGCCCCTATTTTACAAATAATAATGCAGTCAGGAGATGGTGTGATGCAATGAGCGGTTTCCACATTTTTAAACATTTAAAATGCATGAAAATAAATATTTTCTATCACTTTATTTATCACTCTTGAAATTACCTGTACACTTAATAATCTAACCTTCATACTAACATAACAATAGCAGTCTTATTTATTTAGTGGTCAGTATGTATATTAATGACAATATGGGACAAACACATTTACATTTAGTCATTTAGCAGACGCTTTTATCCAAAGCGACTTACAAATGAGGACAATGGAAGCAATCAAAAACAACAAAAGAACAATGATATATAAGTGCTATAACAAGTCTCAGTTAGCCTAAACGCAGTATACGTAGCAAGGGCTTATAAATCATGTAATAAATAAAAAGAACAACAGGTAGAAAGAAAAAGAATAGAGCAAGCTAGTGTTAGAGGTCTTTTTTTTATAATTGTATAATAAATGAAAAGAAAAATAGATAGAATACAAAAAGATTAGAAATGTAGTTAGATTTTTTTTTTTTTTTAAATAGAATTAGAATAGTAAGTGCAAAATTAGAGGGCCAAATAAAGTGGAAGAGATGTGTTTTTAAAGCCGATTCTTGAAGATGGCTAAGGACTCAGCTGCTCGGATTGAGTTGGGCAGGTCATTCCACCAGGAGGGAACATTTAATTTAAAAGTCCGTAAAAGTGATTTTGTGCTTCTTTGGGATGGCACAATCAAGCGACATTCACTTGCAGAACGCAAGCTTCTAGAGGGAACATAAGTCTGAAGTAATGAATTTAGGTAAATTTATAAATTACAAATATAATGTAATTTAGTGGTGGCAGGTGCTGCCAGACAGTCAAACAAAGGCACAAACGCCATCAAAGGCGCAAGTGCGGTACAGTCATGGGAAATGTGTTCAACAGTTAAAGACACGATGCGGCGCGGCAAGTCTGTGGAGTGCGCGTCATTGGAAACAATGTGCTCAAACAAAATAAAAACAGACGTCACTTAGGACTAAATGCATAGCATTTTAGTAAAACTGCTAATGTTACAGCAGTGGGGAAAATGAACGTATTTTATTTATTTATTAATCTGTGTTATTTTAATGTTTTTTTTTTTTTTTACCTAAAACATAGAGAATCTGATGTTAATGTGTCTGCATTCAAGCATTTCAGTGGGCTTAAACTGATCACCCTTTACAGCAGATTTAGTTCACAAACAACTGACAGCTTTGACCTAAATATGATTTTCAGTTACAATAATTAATCCTAAAACTTGACATTAGTAACTTACCTTTAACAGCATCAGATGCGCATGCGCTCACAAGATCTCCCGGTTCTTACTTGTTAATTCAGTTCACTGGAGACTCACACTAATTGGATCATTTGAATCAGGGAGGTGTCGACTCGAGAACACCCGCAATTGGATCGTTCCAATTCGAGAATTAATCATTTGGTGCGATTTGCGAAACCGGTTTAACAGGTTCATTAAAAAGAATCAGTTTGTTCATGAATCAGTCACTGCTTCTGCATCTCGGAGCATGTGATATAGGAGTAATGATAGGTTTTATGAAATGTAGTGAAGTAAAAAGTATGATCTTATGCTTTGGAATGTAGTGAAGTAAAATTACTCAAAATAAAACTCTCCAGTAAAGTACAGATACTTGAAAAATTTACTTAAGTATAGGAACAAAGTAAAACTACTTCGTTACTGTCCACCACTGTGAGTGTTAGAACTTTCCAACTCCTTAGTCTAGTGTGCAAGCAATGGAGTGTCATCCAGATGTTCTACTACTACAGCACATCCCTAGACTAACCTCACTGAAAGGGTCAACCGTACTCACCGTACCATGATCTCGTCCTACATTCAAGACCATCATTGGCACTGGGACAGATGGTTAGCAGAGTTTTGTTTTGCCATAAACATGGCTTGGCAGGAAAGCACAGGATTCACTTCAGCTGAAGTCACACTAGTTAGGAAACTGAAGGGACCTCTAGAAAGAGCGATTCATGGACCTCCTGACAGTCTGGTGTATCCATCTGCTCAGGCTCGTAACCTTGGAGTGATTTTTGACACTCATCTGACACTAGACTCTCACATTAAGAATATTACAAAATCTGCTTTCCATCACCTCAGAAACATTGCAAGAATTAGGCCTTTCCTCACTCCACCTGACGCTGAAAGTCTTATTCATGCATTTGTTACTTCCAGGATTGACTACTGTAATGCACTATTCATTGGCTTACCTGCTAAAATCAATCAAACGCCTGCAGTATATCCAGAATTCAGCAGCTTGTATTCTCACATATACTCCATCAGGTCAGTGCTTTATAGTTTGCATTGGCTTCCTGTACTGTCACGTATTGTTTTTAAAAGTGCTATTCATGGAACTGCCCCTTCTTATATTTGTGACTTAGTCACCCGTTACACGCCTTCTCGTTCCCTTTGGTCTGCTAATTCTCTTACTCTTCAACAGCCTCCCTATAGATTAAAATCTATGGGGGAGAGAGCTTTCTCTGTTGCTGCACCTAGGTTATGAAATGCGCTTCCTGTTGCTGTTAGAGATGCTCACACACTAGCCAGTTTTAAGAAGCTGTTAAAAACTCAACTTTTTAAAATTTATTTTATGGACTGTCAGTAATATTCTATTGTGTTGTACTGTAATGAGTATTTTATGATTTATAGTTTCTACCTTGTATTGCATTTATTGTAGTTTTGTATTTTAAGCACTTTTAGCACTATAAAAGCTCAATAAAAACAAAATATAAAAAAAATATAATAATAATAATAATAATTATTTCATAATATATTATTATTATTTCATAATATCATCAGTTTATTCTTCAACAGATAAGACCTTATAACACTGACCACTCTCCTTTACCAAATGGTTTCTTCCTTCAGCATCTTTGTTGGACATTTCATACACACAGGCAGGGATTGGCTAATCGGGAGCACCAGGAGGATTCCCGGTGGGGTGGTCTGTTTTTGGGCCACGAGGGCTGGTGTTGCCATGCCACTGGGTTGAACTATGCTGTCCCTAGACTGCCTGCAATCACAGCACCACCACTCTTTTTATTTATTATTTTCTCACAGCCCATATTATTATTTTCACTAGACCATATCAGTAACAAATTCTCAGTTGATAACTAATCATTCTTTTTGCAAAAATCATTGTTTTATTTGCGAATGTAGGCATTGGTGGAAGGCTTTAAGACCAAGCGGAATTCTCTGCCAGCTGCTCCCGCTTCACAGCGAGAGGGGAAAAAATGCTATAGGTTAATCAAAACAATTGTTTTTATTTCTGAGAACTTTTTAACTGCAGGCAGACTTAGACCTACATTATGGTACAGTACAAATATTTTCAATTACCCTTACCCTTACCCTCATAAACAAAAAACAAAACACTTATTTTCTACAAGAATACTAGAATAAACACTATCTTATTTCTTAAAGAATAAGATGAGGAATCACAATTGTTTCTTATTTTCCATTTCTAAAGTTAACTGGCAATGATGACGTAACTATCTTTTGACCCCTCTGACAGTGGTACCTTGCTCAAAAAAAAAAAAAAGGTCATCGTTGGAGATATGCTAGCAAAAAATAATAGATAAGAAATGTATAACAGAGAGCGCAAAAAGGCCAGCACAAAAAAATAAAAATAACCAAGTGGGCCGATCTAAGGTATGAAACTCCAGGGCTGAAAATGAGTCCCACTCTGGCCCTGCATACACATATATCCCTACCTTTATTTGGTCATTGCCTATCTATTTTGAATAAGGGGTGTCGTGACATATCACGATACGATTATTGATGATAACTGTGATATTCAAAGCAACAATTATCGATATCATGTTAATTTAGTGTGTGACGATATACCAGGTATTAGCGATGACCGCAATATTTAAAATGAACAGTTCTCTTATAACACCACATGTAAATACTCCATCTCCAGTACCTGGTTGAGCTCCCAGGTGGCAGTATTGTGCCTTAACGCTGACACCTGTCACACAAGAAGAAGATGCAGCGCTCACAGCTACTCCGAGGAGAGCCATGTTTGTCAGAGTAAGTTGCCATTATTTTACTAGTCATAGAATGGCAAATGTTATATTAACCTGTTAACAGCGGTTTTCTATGTACATATATATATCTAAATAAATGGTGATTATTTTAATAAGTACCGCATTTTCTTTACTCGTCTTATTTTTGTATTTGCAATCAATACAGCCTGTACGTAGTAACACTTTATTTCTTTGTTCAAATCTATTAACAGTTACATGATTAAAACTAAACTTGAAAAACTGAGGGACCACATTTCTACATTAAACTCTGTAAAATGTTAAGTTGGTCGCAGTGCCATGCAATTAATGCCTCATCTGCGGTCATTCTTCAGTAAGGTTCATTAGTTAACATTAGTTAATTACATTAGTTAACATATACATAACATTAATAATTAACAATATTTCCACAGCATTTATTAATCTTAGTTCATGTTAATTTCAGCATTTACTTATGCATTATTAAAATCACAAGTTGTGTTTGTAAACCTTAATGCACTGTGAACTAACATGAACAATGAATGACTATTTTTATTAACATAAACAAAGATTAATAAATTGTGTAATAAATGTATTGTTCATGTTAGTTAATACATTAATGTTACCAAATTACAACTTACTGTAAAATGTTATTAATATTTATTCATCATACTGTTGAACTTGACAGTATTTTCTCTCTTGTTATTTCATAGGAGCTTCAAATAAGACGGAGAAAGCCAGAGTCTTGTGCCCTGCATTTATCAGTATCCTTATGTTTGTTGGGTGAAAAAGAAAAACTCAATAAACAAAGTAAAAAATAATTTGACTGATATCTTTTTTCGCCCCAAGGTTTCTATAGATAAAAATCTAATATCGTGACAGCCCTAAAATACGCCACATTAACCGTAATATGAAAAATCGAATATCGTGACAGCCCTATTTTGAATGTTTTATGCGACGGGAGTTTGTGTGTTTTGTTTTTGTGTAGAAACTCAATATATGCTGGGAAAACAGTTTCTTTTTTTTTGTTGTTGGTTTTGTGTGTGTGTGTGTGTGTGTGTGTGTGTGTGTGTGTGTGTGTGTGGGTGTGTTTAGACCAGCCTCTGAATACTATCTATTAGATTATTGCAAGACTGAATCCCCCTCATCCTCATATAACATTACCAGTTTAAATAGCTGGAATGGTTATAACATACAAAATATGCTCAGTTTACTGGTGCAGATTACAGGGCAGTTCTGTTAAGAACATTGGAAGGGGAGGTTACTGAGTCAATGCTAATTAGTGAATGTCAAACGCTGAGTCATGACAATGATAAAACAACAGGCTAAGGCTTTTCCCAGAAAAATGAATGGGACATTACAGCTGTACCTGAGCCTGTTGTCTTGGATTACAACTCGGGTCAAGCTGCTGAATTAGTTGCTTTAAATAGTATGTAAGCTGGTGACAGGAAAACATGTAACAATTTACACTGATTCAAAGTATGCATGGGGGTGATGTATCACTTTGCCAAAACATGTGAAGCTAGGGACTTCAGAACAGCAGAAGGCAAACCCATAGCTCATTTGAACCTAATAGGACATTTAACTAAGGCAGCACAGCTGCCCTCCGAAGTGGCCATTGTAAAGGCAAAAGGTCACGCAGCAGGTGATGATGAACAAGCTGTAGGGAAAAGAAAAGCAGTTGAAGCAGCCAAAGAAGCGGCCAAGGCTCAAAACAGACCGAAATTCGATGTGGGTAACCAGAGTCAGGTAACTATGACTATGTATATAACTAATATACCTGAAATTGACATTAAGATCCTGCAGAGTCAACTGACTCATGGTGACTTAGAGCATTGCTGGAAAACATGGCTGCACCCCAGACAAAGAAGGGATTGTGAGAGATGAAAAGGGAAAAATAGCACTTCCAAAGCTAGGATTAATAATCCTTATCAGACATTACCATGGCTTGTCACACACAAGCTGTGCAAAAGTAGTACAAGTAATCAATCGTTTGTATTGTATTGCAGAGTTACACAAAACCGCCAAGCTCATTCTAGATTTATGTCTCACGTGTGCAAAGGTAAATCTGCATAGTCCAATTAAACATAAAGCATTACCACACCCTGAGGCGCCGTTTCAGAATGTGCAAATTGACTTCACGCACATGCCACCGATAGGTAATTTGAAATATCTTTTGGTAATTGTTGTGTCGTGGAAATTCTAATTCAATAACAATTTGTAGAGACTGAGAATGACATTTGCATAATGTGCAAAAAGATACACTGAAGGACAGATTAGGACCTTTGAGCCAATCATGTTGCTCAGTGCACATCACCCCATAACACATGTACATCTCATGCACAATGCATGCACATCGTTCCACATTACATGGTAGATGTCTGGTTACTCTCAAAACTGGTACACAGTTTCCCCTTAAATGTTGTTTTTCAAACTAAAGCAGTTACATGCACAAGTTACATAAAAGAACTCAATGTACCTATGGACTATATACTACCTTGATCATTGTATGTTTAAGAAGATACATTCAGCAAGATACATCCCTCTTCTGCCCCAGGCACCACTGAACTATGAACTTTTAACATCTGCACTGTTTGCAAAGCATTGGTCTGCACTGGTTTGCACTCTATCTGCCATGTGCCTTGCGCTGCTTTTATTTAACTTTATTTTCTTTATGCACTAAAAATTTTTTATTTTTTTTTTTGCATTATATGTCTTTTTTACATTCCTTTTTATTTTTTCTATTGTATATGTTTTTATCTTATATATTTATATTTTATATTTCAAACAAGATCTAGATTTTTTTAGGCTCTACTGTTAGTGTTATCTGTATGCACCGGGGGTCTGAGAGTAACGCAATTTCGATTCTCTGTATGTATGTACTGTAAATAATTAACAACTAACAAAAAAGAAAAGAATACCAAAATTCAAAAGTTATATAATATGTACTTAAATGAGATTAATGCAATAACCACAATGCAAAACATTAACAATACCTACCACTACTGAAAATGATTGGATAGATTTTCAAAGTGGCCAGAAACAACCACAAAAAATAAAAAAGATACTAAAACTCTTGTAAAGATTCAAACAAAACAAACAATCACAAAATCCTACACAACCCACCACTACAGAAAATAATGTGCTGATTAAAAGTGCATCTAGGGTAACAGCTCTTGGCCAAGGCATTGTCAATTGATTGGCACCCTACCATCCTCAATCCACATCAAACGTTGAGAGATTGAATCAAACCGTTAAGATACGGCTCACAAAAGCCTTCATAGATACAGGAAAGAAATGGCTAGATTTATTACACGTGTTATTAACAGAGATAAGGATGCCTCCATCTTCCACTACTAAATTCTCACCATTTGAAATACTAATGGGCAGGCCTTTCCCGAACCCGTTGGGGAATCACTTCCTTTGGTAATCTGGAGGTGATACTGGAGGACTACATAACTTCCCTCATTGAGAAAAAAGCCTACTCACCCCTTTGTTCCAGGACAGAATTCCCTAATCAAAAACAAAAAACCAATCACCCCTCCACCACAGAACAGAGTGATGATAAAAAAAAAACAAAAAACAATGAGAGTGGGAGAACCAAAGCATCTCGGACCAGCCACTGTGATCGCAGTAACCAGGACCGGAGTCCTGATGGATTACCAACCACAGTGGATACACACCTCAAGACTGAAGCACTATCCTACAGGAGAGCAGGCAAGCTCCAATTTAAAATAGAATCTCAAAAGGGGATTCACCTTACTGCCTAACAGGGAGGAGGAAAAACACTCTTTAAGCTAAGGAAGGGCCGTACCCCCGGGACGAATATCGGCGCGCGTTATTCGCCAGCGTTTTTCAACGCGTTTTTTTTCTGTGTTCACACCCAAGCGATTTTCGCTGACGATGAGCCGAGTGAACATGCAAATTCATTCCCTGACATTAGATGGCGTTTAATGTAAAACAGAAATACTAGAAATACTAGTTCTCTTTTATCAAGATTTTTGTAATCGCTGTCGCGTTTGTCATATAGTTCTTTGTGTTCCGACACCAACGAGACCCAGCAACTCTACATTCATCTTGCCTTGCATCTTCTTCGTCTTATTTCTTCCCGGCAGTGTAGACGCTACTTGGCGTATATCTTCTCCGCCGTTACGTATGTGTGCTCAGCAAGACAGTTTGTGTTTGAGCGCCCCCAAAGTTGTGTTTTACTGTAACTTCAGAAGCTCCAGACACGTGTGCAAAAAGCGCCATTCTCATTGGTCGTATAGTTTTTGACGCGGCGCGTCAAACCAAAAAAACGAACCCGAGGCGTTTTTTTAAAAAATGACGCTTTTACGCGTGGCGTTTTTCGCGTCGGTGGTGCACACTCACATTGGCGCCCTTTGTTTAGTCACGAGGCGTTTTAAACGTCGGCGAATATCGCGCAGCGAAATTTGTCCCGGTGTGAAACAGGCCTTAAGGAAGGAACTTCCTCTGATAGTGAGGTGGGGGTTGTCCAAGGCTTAAAGATAGATGGCCCATTAAAACAAACAGTCCTAACTCCTTACACAAACCTGTATGAACTAAGGGCCAAATTCTATTAATGGATGTACCACCGCTAGAGAGTTTTTGAGTGTTTATTCGTATCTCTTGACAGCTCCCCAGTAATGATTTGGACCTGTGGAGGAATGACATATCATTTATATGTAGGAGACTGGCATGGCTTTCTACAGGAACCACAGTGCTGACACGAAAGAATATTGATTCTGATGACGAAAAGATGACCCAATATCAGAAGAAACGAGATATACATTACATGCCCCATTGATACAACAGGCATAAGACCATTAGTCCATGGACAACTCCATGGGAAAACGTAGGGTGGTCCTTGGCAGGTTTCTTTACCGGAGAAGGGACTACAACTACTTTAAACAAAATCAGTGATTTAGCATGGCAGGTTTTATCATTGGAGAATGATACTGCCCATGCATTAGGACTAATTTCAGAGGAGTTGAAGAAAATGAGAGAAGCAGTTATTCAGAATAAACTGGTCCTGGACATCTTGACCTTAGAGCGAGGAGGGGGGAGGGGGTGTAAAATGTCAGGTGTATCTTGTTGTTTTTACATTCCAGATAATTCAGACAACCATCACGACAATAGCAAACAACATGAAGGAATCCATCCCGGATCCAAAGACTCCTGGTTTGGCTGGCTCAATAGTGTAGTAAATTTAAGCTCAAAAGGGAAATGTATATAAATAATTACAATTAATTATGATTAAGTTACAATTATTTATATGAGCTGCCATATAAACTGTAGCAGAATTAGAATCAGAAAACCCAAAGAATCACCAATTGAAAATAAATTGAAAAATAAATTATATACTGTATGAACAGTTGTGCTATAGATGATAAAATTCCATAGACCGTATGCGTGAGAGGTGTAATAGGATATGGAGGTTCGGTGTAACAAGATAAATATAAGGATATTTGCACACTTTTTATTGCATGAAGTGGAGGAACATTTCGAAAGACTGTTCATGGGTAGATTACCTGGGGGAAGAAACTATTCTTGTGCCTGGCTGTCCTGGTATTTGCGGCTCTGAACAGCACCAACAGATGGCAAAAGTGAGGATCAAAATCTTAAGGGACATTAATTTGCATGGCAGAAACTCATGTAATTTGTGCTCAAGAGTTTTATTAAACTAAACACTAATGCAAACTAGTCTAACAACAACAAACAAACAAACAATCACTCATACAGGGGAAAGGGCAAATGAGATTTGATGGATGATACCATCAGGAAAACCCGCAGAGAATGAAGGCTATGAAGTTATTTAACCACCGAGAGTAAAACCATCAGCGCCATTTATAACAGGGTCTATAGCTTATACTAAACCTCTTCAGCTAATTATCATACTTCAGCTAATTATATGTAAGCATGAACTCGTGGATGAAGAGTTTTATGACCCTTTGTGTGAAAGCATGGTAATTTGCAGATATAATGATCAGAAGCTGATATACAAACTAGTAAAGATTCTAAGAACAATATGTTAATATGTTGAATAGGTATCAACATATAATATACTGTACATTCTCGTTTAGATCATCAGAAGACGAATTCATAGATACTAAACAAGTTAAGATTACATATAGGGCCAGACGGAATCTGCAGACTTTTTTGGCGATTTCTGCACAAAATTTTTGGAAAAATCTGTGGAATTCTGCAAAATTGTTTTTAGGGGATAGGAGAGTACAGAAGCTGAAAACATAACACATAACATAAAAAATATTCACTTCTTAACGTTTACTTAAGGTTTACAATACAAATCATATTGGAACAACTGGTTTGTTAAACAAAGCTAGGTCTTTTATAGTAAATCCAGTAAAAGGTAAAAGCAGGAAATATTTCATTTGATAAATTTGTACAATTTACTCTGATATCATTCAACAATAAATAAAGATGCATGCACAAATAAATAATAAATATAATAAAGGTACTTTAAACAACTATAAATAATAAAATAAATAATTAATTATAAGTGGGCGTGGTAATCAATTAAATACTTCAATAAATGCAGTACATTAGAAAACTAATTTAGTAGTAATTTATAGTACTTTATTAGTAAAAATAGTAATTTACAATCAGTAGCATTTTTGCATCAGAAAAAAAGTTATTTACATTATTTATATACATCAGAAAAAATACTGGATGTGAGCGGTATAGTTGGATGTGGATGTGAGTCAATTTCTGATGTTAAATTTGGCAGTCAGCATCATTTTAACATTCTCCTCTGTTAGGCTGCTTCTGTGCTCTGTTAGAAGTGCGGTATAGTGAGAAAAAAGCCTCTCTACATCCACTGAAGTAGTAGGGAGATGCAGGTACAGTGCAGCTAGTGGGGCGAGTGTTGGCATTCGATCTTACCTGGCAGCCCACCACTCCACTGCACTAACCTCACCTGCATCACTCTTGTCCATCCAGATGAAGCGATGCCACTCTTCTGTAGAGACATTACTCAGTGCAGGGACAACTTGAACATAATTCTTAATATCAGGTTTTAAACCAGATAACTTGGCAGGATCAAAGATTGGGAGGGCTTTGAATATTTCAGTGCAAGGATGTCTCTCAATCACTGCCTGTAACTTGGTGGAACATTCTGCCACTGGTTCTTTAAACAGCTCTGAACAAGTGTACCTCTCATCTTCATTTAACTCCTTCAGTTGCTCTCTAGTCTTTGGACGCCAATCCTCAGCCTCTGTGGTGTGGCCATACTCAAAAAGCATGCTGAGGTCCTCCAGCTGGCTGAAGATGGTGGCAGCTGTGGGTCTAGAGGTTTCTTCCAGTTTGGTTAGGGTGGCAAGAATATCAGAGCTGTGCTCCACGATGAAGTTGGCCTGGACTTTCAGGAGCTTTCCATTCTCTTCTAACAGAACGCCAAGATCCCGCACAGCTTTAGAGATCAGTGGGAGTGTTGGGATGAGGCCATGCAAGACATCAATATTTTTTGCCAGGTATTGCACAGCTTTTATCCAGGATCCCCATCTTGTCTGGACAGCAAACACTGGCATGAGAAGAGACAGGCCCTCAATCAAAAACAACACCCTCAATACAAGAAGAAAACACGCTTTACCAAAACAAAAAACCATTTAACAAATCAAACATCCATCTCAAAACTTCAAATGTGTCTGGAAACACCTCTAAAACCTACTGCAGCAGATGTGCCAGACAGGTGACATAATTGGCATTGGGGAAGAGGCCGTGGAGAATTGTATTATGTGCCTTTTTCATATAACTTGCAGAAACGGTCACAAAAGCCCATACGTCATTGAAATTGATGTTGTTGGAGTTAAGACAGGAGATGACAGCCTGCGATACAGTGCTGAAGTTAACACAATCTAGAAAAATGAGATCTGCTGCAACAGGTGGTTTGCCCACTGGCTGCAGGAGAATAGCAAGGACACAACGGCCACAAGCATCTGTTGTTTCATCAGCAATTACATATACAGGACTTCCATTTACAGCCTGCTCGATATCCTCCAAATACTGAGGAAATAATTGTTGAAGGCAATCAGAGCATAGGTGAGATGGAGCCGGAACTGACCCTCCCTGTTTGTAGTACTTCTGTAAAAATGCAGAAACTTTAGAAGTTTTTTTTTCCAGAGGGATGTCAGCTTCAATGAAGGTCTTTATGAAATCAAAGATGAACTCCTTTCTTTCAGCTGTAGATGGAGTCTTAGATATAAAGGAGGCCAGTGTCTGTGTTCTGAATGATGCTGAGGGGAAAAATTAAATAATTTTAATTAGAATTAAATTTGATAGAGTTTTAATTGGTTCAGTAGACACATTAAATACAACTTTCAATTATTTAAACTGAGCCAACAGATAATGTGCATACAGGTACATCTAAAAAAAAAAAAAAGTTCTTTATTTTTTGCAATTTAATTCAAAAAAGCAAACTTTCTTATAATCTAGATTTCAAGAGTTCTATGTTTTAATTCTGATGGTTATGACTTGAAATTAAAATGAAAAATTCAGTATCTCAAAAAATTAGAATATTCCATTTTGAGCTTGATTAGTTTGATTAATTTTGAGTATAAATACTGGGTACCTCCTGGGCTAGTTTAGTACATGAAACCACAATTATGGGAAAGACTACTGACTTGACAGTTGTCCAGAAGACAATCAACAACACCCTCCACAAGGAGAGTAAGCCACAGAAGGTCATTGCTGAAAGGGCTGGCTGTTCACAGAGTGCTGTGTCGAAATATATTCATAGAAAGTTGACTGGAAGGAAAAAGTGTGGTAGGAAAAGATGCACAAGCAGCAGGGATGACCACAGCCTTGGGAAGATTGTCAGGAAAAGCCGATTCAAGAACTTGGGAGAGCTTTACAAGGAGTGGACTGAAGCCAGAGTCAGCACATCAAGAGTCACACGCTCAGACGTCTTCAGGAAAAGGCTACAGCTGTCACATTCCTAGAACCAAGCCACTCCTGAACCAGAAAAAACATCAGAAACATTTCACCTGGGGTAAGGAGAAAAAGAACTGGACTGTTGCTCAATGGTCCACAGTCCTCTTTTCAGATTTGGAAATCAAGGTCTGGAGTCTGGAGGAAGACTGGAGAGGCACAGAATCCAAAGTCCAATGTGAAGTTTGCGAAGTCAGTGATGATTTGGGTGCTGTGACGTCTGCTGGTGTTGGTTCATTGTGTTTTATCAAGTCCAAAGTCAATGCAGCCATCTACCAGGAGATTTTGGAGCACTTTATGCTTCCATCTGCTGACATTTAATTTTGCAGCAGGACTTTAGCACCTACCCGCAGTGCCACAACCACTTCCAAGTGGTTTGCGGACCATGATATTACTGAGCTTGACTGGCCAGCCAACTCACCTGACCTGAACCTCACAGAGAATCTATGGGGTGTTGTGAAGAGGAAGATAAGTGACATCTGACAAACAATACAGAGGAGCTGAAGGTCGCTATCAAAGCAGCCTGGGCTTCAGTAACACCTCAGCAGTGCCACAGGCTGATCACCTTCATGCCACGCCGCACTGAAGCAGTAATTCCTGCAAAAGGAGCCCTAACCAAGTATTGAGTGCATAATTAAACCTACTTTGGAGATCTTGACATTTCTTTTTTTTTTTTATTGATCTTTGAGAAAATATTCTAATTTTTTGAGATACTGAATTTTTAATTTTCCTAAGCTGTAAGTCGCAACCATCAGATTTAAAACAAAAAAACTCTAAGAAATATAAGAAAGTTTGCTTTTTTGAATTAAATTACAAAAAATAAAGAACTTTTCCATGATATTCTATTTTTTTTTTTTTTACATGTACCTGTATGTACATTAATAATATTAATAAGTGCTGTTATGTATGCATATAAAATAAAATAAATAAAAGTGCTTGGGGGGTGATTAATAATATTAATAAGTGCTGGCTGGTAGGAAGTTTGCATGTGTATCTGACGATAGTTTTCTCAATGAAATGGTGAAATCCTGGTGCAGGGACTCTTAGAGTAGCGCTGGAGATAAAGTTCTTTTTTGGGGGGTGGGGTGGGGGAGTTCATGTTCTCTTATAGTGAGACGGTAGGCGAGGGTCATGTGTACTTGAGTTTGTGTAGTAGTCGAAACTGCTGCGCTCATTCACACAGACACGCAGAACACGCAGATGTCACAATAAAGTATATTTTTTTTTTTTTTCGCTTTACAGACAATCCTGACTTGATAATGTTACTTTGTTTGCCACTGATTTTTTTTCTCCATCTCGGTACCGCTATATGACGGCATATGAAAAATACACCTCATATACCACCCAGCACCAATACGTTCTCATCATTATGAATGTAGTGTTTATTAAGATTCAACACTTTTCATCATTTTACAAAACAAACAAACAAACAAAAAATCACTTTAAATAAAACTTACCCACAGAATTTTTGCTTTCGATTCTTGTGGCGAGTGGATTTGAGATGCTCCAGTGCCGTCTGTCACCTCAGGTAATCGACAGAGTGCTGGCAGGATCTACAAAACATCACTCCCCCATCCTCATAAAAGTTATTACCAAATTCTTTTGCTCTGTCCCGTGCCGTAATTTTTGCAGACAGGTGACGTTTTTTTTTTTTTTTTTAACTCTTCCGCGGTTAGTTTTATTTTAGACATTTTAAATATGAAATTGTTCGTGTGCTAGGGATATGCGGGTATCAAATTTTCCTGTTGCGATTAATTGATAATGCTTTTGTCAGCTCGGTAAATCTGTTGGCGATCAAATATTCAATATCGCTCCTCATCATAAGTACTTGGATCATCATCAGTGCAGCGCGAGACGTTCAAACTAATAGCACGTAATACGTCTCTGTGATGATTGGTTGATATCAGAAGGGAGGCTGGCAATCATGGGTAAGACTGCCGACCTGACTGCTGTCCAGAAGGCCATCATTGACACCCCTGCAAGAGAGGGTAAGACACAGAAAGAAATTTCTGAACGAATAGGCTGTTCCCAGAGTGCTGCATCAAGGCACCTCAGTGGGAAGTCTGTGGGAAGGAAAAAGTGTGGCAAAAAACGCTGCACAACGAGAAGAGGTGACCGGACCCTGAGGAAGATTGTGGAGAAGGACCGATTCCAGACCTTGGGGGACCTACGGAAGCAGTGGACTGAGTCTGAGTAGAAACATCGCTTACTGACCATGGTATTACTGTGCTCATTGCTCTGCCAACTTCCTGACCTGAACCCCATAGAGAATCTGTAAGGATATTGTGAAGAGAAAGTTGAGAGACGAAGACCCAACACTCTGGGTGAGCTTAAGGCCGCATTCGAAGCATCCTGGGCCTCCATAACACCTCTCATACAGTGCCACACATTTGCTCCATGCCATCGAAATAAGATTGAAGCAGTCATTTCTGCAAAAGGATTCCTACCAAGCATTGAGTGTATAACTGAACATAATTATTTGAAGCTCCGATTCTTTTTTGTATCCTTCAACAATACTCCAACCTTAACTGAGATCACAGATAAATGGTTTATTGATATATGTTTGGAATGAAGCCAGTTTTGAAATTCCAGCCAGAAAGTCTGTACAAGTTCACATTGGAAGAACATATATGTTCCACAGTTTCTATTTCTTTTTCACAGAACCAGCATGAATTTTAAATGTCACTTCTTTGGCTTTTAGGAAGAACTGGGATAAGTAAAATAACGCCTCCTTATTTTTTGCCTCTTCTTCACTAAATTGCGTGAAGAACAAACTTTCTTTCAGTTGACTGGGAAGTACTGTTTGATAATACATTTTGATAAACCTATTTGTAAATTGTTTGTTCTTTAAATTTTTACCTTCAGTACATGACGGATAGCAACAGGTGTAACTTAGGTTTTGTGGTTTTTTGTGCTTAAAATGACGTAGTAAATAATGAAAGGACACGATTGTTTTGTATGTGTATGCCTCTAGCATTTGTTGTATAATGTTAAAAAGGTCATATGAGGAGGTTGTTTTCATATTTAATTTTTCATTCACTTCAAGAGATAGGATTAGCATGGAAGATGCAGCACTCTTTACATTTTAAATGTATGTTGCCACCCTAGAAGTCAAAGTCTTTCTACATGTGACATTAACATGTACATATTTTTCTATTTTGTTGTTCTATTATTCTATTGTTTGACTTTGTTTGTTTCAGATCAAATGTATATCAAGTGTTCTCCATCCCTCATAACACCTCCACAGATAGAGACTGAACTTCTGAGCACCATCACCCTTGTCTGCTTTGGGACCGTCAGGTGAATGATGCAGTACTTTTCTGTGTTGAATTTACATAACGTCAGTACACAGACATAGTTTTGTTCCAGTTTTGTTGTACCATGCCTTCTCTTTGTGTCCCCAGCCCAGCAATCAGATGCATCAGTACAAGTAAATTGCTTTAACATTAATGATAATGCAAAGTCAGTCATGTAATTAAACTTGACCCATTCTGACGTAATTAATTCACATGCCAGAGATTTAAATAACATTGTTAGTCAGGAGCATATTTAACATGAGGCACACTTCAGCTGGCTTGATAGTGACTTCAGTAAGTGTGCTTGACCCGCTTGTTTTTTGTGGGTATAATAATTAGGCTAAGTAATCTCACTCTCTTCCATTTCCCTAACATGAAACTTTTGACTGAAACATGAAAATTTTATTGTCTGAATTGTGACTTAATGTGCTGTCATAATTGTTTTTTTTTTGTTGTTGTTTTTTTTGATACTGAACAGGTGCAGTGAAGATATTTAAAGAGACACTATCACTATCTAAAGTACAGAAAGCCGTACATCATCTCTAGGTCCAGTCACCTACGGTGCAGCCAGCTTCACAAAGACTGTGGGTCTGGTCACCAGGGAAATGGACAACAGCGAGTGCTTTTGGGGTTTTACTCCCCTCAGATGACCCCTGGCTACTGTAGCTGGGATTGCTTCACAGACTCCATGGAGAGGTCTTGAAGAGTAAAGTGTGTAAAGCGTGCGCACACATTGTGTTTTTTTACTGTAACACTATGCTCTCACTTGCAGTTCATGTGTTTTCAGTGTAGTGTAAGATGTGTTTATTATTATTATTACTCAAAAACAATTAAAACTGTTAAATTGTGGAAATTATTCTTCATTATTTTACCAGGATTTATTTTGTATGTGTTGTTATTTTGCTTAAAATACAAAATTCAACACACAAAATTCTGGTTGAGGTATTATTTTAATAATTTATACAATATTTCATTTATTTTTCACTGCTAAATATCACAAACATAAGCTTAACTTTCTAAAATGCATGGAATGTTACATTGGCAGTTGTACATTGGTAAAACAAACATGAACAAAAGGCCTCCCTGACGAGTGTGCCACTGATCCTTACTAACCAGATCTCCTCTAAGTTTGATATATAGGAGAATATATTTTGACTAACAAAACAATATTAATCAGATTTTTATTTCTGTATAAACACACATGGATGTTCAATGGGTAAGAAATGCTGTCTTAAAGTGGCCATTGTAATATCCTAGAACATCCTGTGCTCTTTCTCTGTACCTCCTAATGGATGTGACCATTTATGTCATGGTCATAGTATATGTTGGTTTTGCTTGGATAGCATATATCTCCCCTTTTCCTCTACTAATGCTGAGCTGACAGTTTCAATTTCCTATATGATCCATAACTTGTGTGCCATGATTGAACTGCAACCCTTGGCCCCATTTACACTCGTGCATGGTTCAAGTGACCCAATTCCGATTTTTTTCTCTCATGTGGCACAGATCGATATGACCGGTGAACGTGTAAGCAGGAAAAACCGCATGGATTCCGACATTTTCTCAGATCGGATACAGGCCTCATTCATATGTGGTAATAAATCAGTGATATGAATCGGATACGTGCATTTGCGGGTGCCATGTAAGCAGACAAATCGGATATTCCCAGTAAATGCCGAAGTCAGATCAGCCATTAAAAAAAGTGACGCCAACTCAGGTGGACACCACCAACTGAGATCACTTGACTTATTATAGGCGCGCGATGGAGGACGAAGGATACACACAGTGGAGCAATGCGGAGGTTTCATGTCTTTTGAGTCTTTGGGGGCTTAAGAGACAGTGCAGGCAAAATGCAGGATTGTTACAGAAATAAACTGTTTGAAGACATTTCACGAGATATGGGGGAGGCACGGTTTAAGCCAGCTTTTTTCTCCGGGCCACTGTCAGACACGAGACCAATGGTTTGCTGATATTTTTGATGACTTTTCAAAATATTGTGGAAAGCAAAACACTGTATAATATTATTTGCATCTGCATCCATTGTCTTTCGTGGCTGTTTTACTCTCTTTTTCCGGTCAGAACGCTCACGCTTTGGTAGTTTCCAGCAGTGTATAGTGTAAATGCAAAATCGGATACTGGTCACTTTTAAAAAGATGATGTAAGCGGTCGCCAAAAAATCGGATATAGTCAGAAAAATCGGATTTGGGGCATCAAGACCTGCAGTGTAAATGCAGCCCTTGTGTCATTCTTGGCTCCTGGTACCTGCTTTTCTATGCTAGATTGCCCAACCAGAACAGATCTTCTTGAAATACTTGTCTCCAAATTTAATTTAACAATATTATATTCTATAATATCAATATAATTAATTATTGGTCAGCATTTATCATAATGTGTGTAAGTAAGCATATTATGAGCTAGCAATGCATTCTGGGGTAATCTTTATTTTTAAGTAATAATAATTAAATTTTTGAGTATAAAATCAACAAAATCTTCTCTCCAAAGGTAAGCTCTCTTTAGCAGCTGGCTTGACGCCTCCTCTTTGCAGACATTGCAAAAACTGAGGAAAAACCGCGACTAGCTAGGGTATTGTTGAGTTACTGATGCTGTGAGCTGTTACCGCACCTGTCGCCACATCTTTTTTCTTTTCTTTTTTTTATTGCACAACTTATTGCATACAAGCTCAGGGAAAGATGCTGTATCTTTAACAATAAACAATCATAATGACAAGAAACAGAAAACATAAATATCATGAGTGCCTATGCATATCATCAAGTAGTATGAGATTAGCTACACAGAAAAAAAGCACAATGACCAAAATTAAACATATTTGAATAATCATAATATTCATATAATCATAATGCATCAAAAAAAGGCATTTTTGTTGTATTTGTTATTTATAAGCCTTGAGTGATGAAACTAGAGTTAAATTCAATAAGAAAACAATGAAGTAGATTAAATGGGTCATATGATGTTTCTGAACAGAACATTATTTTTGTGTATTTGTGTGATGAAATGTGTTTATCTTGGTTTAAGTTTCAAAAAACAGTATTGTTTCTCTTTTTCTGAAACAGCGACGATTTTTTACAAACTCATCGGTCTGAAAAGTGAGGTGTGCTCTGATTGGCCAGCTATCCAGTCGCGCTGTGATTTGCGAGAATACACTCAAAAGCGTGGGACAGAAATGTTTTGCCCCCTGTGTGTCCCAGAGGGCTGAAACAAAACATAAAGCCCATTATAAACAAGATATTTGTTGCATCCAGTGGGGACATAATTAACGCATTATAAATGACAATACTAAGCGGTTCTCAATCTAGTCCTCGCCCCCCCCATCGTTGCATATTTTTCATGTCTCTCTTTGTTAACACACCTAATTCAGATAAATTAGCTCGTTAGACGTGAGTCTCCACCCATGAACTGTGTTCCCACTGACATGGTCCCTACACAGTGTTCATTGCTCCATACTCCCTGAGCAGGGGAAATCTGTTGAAATTTACCTCACTTAGGAACATTCATTCACGGATTTGCGCTGCGCAATGACTTCACACACAGTCAAGTGTGCCATCATATACCTCTGTAAATAAATACAATTTAAATTCACGCCTCACACACCTAGGCAATGCACTTTGAATGGAACATATACGTTCGCTTCGAACTGGAATCATGGCGGAATATCCTGTGATGTGCACTGATGCAAATCTTCCCACACAGTGATGTAGACATGTGGGGGTGTGTTTAAACGAGCCATTTTAGGTAGGCGTGGTTGACTCTTAACTTTCATAAAGAATATTTATTTGGATTTGAGACTTTAGTCTTTGCAACTTTACATATATTCTTTATGCACCAAGGGCTTGTAATGCTCCAAAGAGAAAGGAAAAAATTTTAATTGCATCATATGACCCCTTTTAACCCTGGGAGTCGACTAACACGGATATGCATTTTGTGGCATATTCTCCTGATAAGACTGAAAAGAACTTAAATTACACTTTCAGTTTTGATCGTACAGATAAGAGCAATACATCAATCGAATCTGTAAAGGGTCTACCTTTTATTTGTATACACACATAATAACAACAAAACTTTGTGCATTTATAAAAATAAAGAAAACAAACAGAGTGCGCTGTCTGCCACCTTGGTTCTTTGTGATCTTCATTTAGAAACTCGTCATTAAAATGAACTGTAACTCAGTGAATACTCAACACAGAGACATGAGAGATAGATCTATAGAAAGCTTGAGAGGAATAAGATTTGCATTACCTCAGAAAGAAGAATGAAGTGGCTTAAACCAGCAGAGATCATAAACATGAGTAAGCCTTTTTTTAAGATTAATCTACTTGTATTAGTTTTCATATAACTTGTACACATTTTACTAGTTAGACTTTTTCCAAAATATAATTCCTGACCAAATGTATAATCAAGTGAAACATTATGAAGTTTCCATTTACATCATTTCAATGTTTCATCGATGCCAGGATGTTATAACGTATAACATAGACAGCAATAAGATATAAGTAATAGACACAATACAGTCAAAACTTTTTGAACCATAAGATTTAATGTTTTTGTAAAGAAATTCTCTTCTGCTTCACCAAGCCTGCATTTATTTGATCCAAAATACAGAAAGTTGCCATTTTGCTAAGCAGTAATATTGTGAAATATTTATACTATTTTAAATAACTGGCTTTTCTATTTTGAATATATTTTAAAATTTAATTATTTCCTGTGATCAAAGCTAAATTTTCAGCATCATTACTCCAGTCTTACTCCAAGTGTAACAATATACACTATACCAGTGGTTCTCAACCACATTCCTGGAGGACAACCGTCACTGCACATTTTGTATGTCTCCTTTGTCTGACACACCCATTTCAAGTCTGTGAGTCTCTACTAATGAGCAGGTGACCTGAACCAGGTTGTGTTTGATTAAGGAGACATGCAAAATGTGCAGTGATGGGGGTCCTCCAGGAATGTGGTTGAGAACCACTGTTTTAAGGTACTCTTTAGGGGTAAATAAGGTACAAAGGTTTCCCTTTTGAAAGGCATTGCCGTACCTTTTTTCTGAGTGTATATGGTGTGACAGCTGACAAAGAACTGGATCACTTAGCACAGTGGTTCTCAGCCACATTCCTGGAGGACCCCCATCACTGCATGTTTTCCATGTCTCCTTTGTCTGACATACCCATGAGCAGGTGACCTGAATCAGGTGCATTTGATTAAGGAGACATGCAAAATGTGCAGTGATGGGGGTCCTCCAGGAATGTGGTTGAGAACCACTGCACTATACCATTTAAAAGCTGGGAGTCAGTATATATAGAAATTAAAACTTTTATTTAGCACACAAGTGATGATAAATACAATAATCATGTTACAAATGATGCTGTTCTTTCAATTAATCAAAAAAATATATATTATAATAATAATTTAAGTAGCAAATCAGAATATTAGCATGATCTCTGAAGGATCGTGTGACTGGAGTAATGATGCAAAAAAATCAGCTTTGAAAGTCAGCTTTGATTGTTCCTAATAAACTGTTTAACTGCACTCGCAAGTGAATCTCAAGTTATTTGGTAGGATAATTAAATATATTCTAAATAAATTACAAACATAAAAATATATACATTTATTTTGTCCTCACATTCTTTACTGTGTTGGATTAATAAAGACTCTCTCGATTACTCTCGACTCCATGTTCCTACCGACAGCGTAGTGTGACAGAAGACCCGACCTACAAAAGTTTAATTTGCGTGTCTACCCTCCATTTGTTTTCCGGTTTTCCTCAGTCCTTTTTATTTCTGTAGTGTTGTGTTTTATGGAGCACGAAGGACGTTCTCTCAAGGACCATACGAGGCAGTTCCTTTTGCTAGCCCATCTCACCACCTACGCGGACGATGCGCTCTGCGCGTTCTATAATGCCAGCCTCAACACTGTGTGCAGAGCGCCATTGTCCGAAAATGGTCCTCGGGAGGAATTCGCCGCATTCGTGGAGTGGACTCTGATGAGAAACGGGTCACCTCTCACCATCTGCCCCATAGAGGATCTCGCCAGGTCCACTCCAGACCCAGAGCCCAGCCCACTATCTCCCTGATGTGTGGAGTGCATGCTCGAGCCCGCCGCTGACGGAGAGCCAGAGCCCGCCTCGACCGACGAGCCATCACTGCATAGAGCGACAGAGCTGAGGGTCGCCGTGAAGCCAGACGCCATGACGTCAGATCAGGTGTGTGAGCCGGCAACACCACCTGCCACAAGGTAGAAGGACACAGACAGGGTGAGCGCAGAGAGGAGCTCCACCCCCTGCATCGCGGCTGAGGGTGAGCGGACTATGGCATGCCAAAATGAGGAGATGGATCTTACAGACTGGGAATCTGAACTGGAAGATGAACTGCCCCCTCTCCTCTCTCCGAAGTCTCCGCTGGCCTCGTCCAGCCCTCCTTCGTCCTTGGTTTCCTCGTCCAGCCCTGAGGGGGCTTCCAATTCTCCAGTGTCTGTTCCCAAGTTAAGCCCAGGGTGGGCTCCTGTGTCGGAGTTACACATTTACACATTTAATCATTTAGCAGACGCTTTTATCCAAAGCAAGTTACAAATGAGAACAATAGAAGCAATCAGACCAACGACAACAACAGTATACAAGTGCCATGACAAGTCTCAGTTAGTCAATCAAGACAAATTTTCAAGGATAGGATAGACAATAAAAGGTAAGTGCTAGTATTAGTTGATCAAGTGATCAAGTGCTGGCGAAAAAGATGAGTCTTTAGCTGTTTTTTGAAAATGAGTGAAGACTCATTTAAAAGGTGATTTGAAGGAGAGTGATTTTTAACCTCTTTGGGATGGCACCACAAGGGGCCGTTCACTTGCAGAATGCAAGCTTCTGGAGGGCACATAAGTTTGAACTAGTGAGTTTAGGTATATTGGTACCGTGCCAGTGGTCATCTTGTAGGCAAGCATCAGTACCTTGAATTTGATGCGAGCGGCTACTGGTAGCCAGTGTAACCTGATGAGGAGAGGAGTAACATGAGCTGTTTTTGGCTCATTGAAGACAACCCTCGCTGCTGCATTCTGGATCAGTTGTAGAGGCTTGATAGTACATGCAGGAAGGCCCGCCAGGAGAGCATTACAATAGTCCAGTCTGGGGAGAACAAGAGCTTGGACAAGAAGTTGGGTGGCTTGCTCTGACAGGAAGGGTCTAATCTTCCTAATGTTGTATAAGGCAAATCTGCAAGACCGGGTCATTGTAGCAATATGGTCTGTGAAGCTTAACTGATGATCCATCACAACTCCTAGGTTTCTGGCTGTCCTGGAAGGAGTTATGGTTGACGAACCCAGCTGTATAGAGAACTTGTGATGTAACAATGGGTTAGCTGGAACCACCAGCAGTTCTGTCTTAGTAAAGTTGAGCCGAAGGTGATGGTCATTCATCCAGCTAGAAATGTCACTCAGACAGGCTGCAATGCGAGCAGCTACCGTCGGATCATCTGGTTGGAATGAGAAGTAGAGTTGAGTGTCATCAGCATAGCAGTGATAGGAAGATCCATGCTTCTGAATGACAGATCCTAATGATGTCATGTAGATGGAGAAGAGAAGTGGTCCAAGTACTGAGCCTTGAGGAACTCCAGTAGCAAGAAGTTGTGACTTAGAAACTTCACCCCTCCAAGACACCCTGAAGGATCTATCAGAAAGGTAAGACTTAAACCACAGGAGTGTGGTTCCAGAGATGCCCATCTTTCTGAGGGTGGGCAGTAGAATCTGGTGATTAACTGTGTCAAAGGCAGCAGACAGATCCAGCAAGATGAGTACTGAGGATTTGAAAGCTGCTCTTGCCAGTCAGTCGCAGGGCTTCAGTAACCGAGAGTAGGGCAGTCTCAGTTGAGTGGCCGCTTTTGAAGCAAGATTGGTTGCTGTCCAGGACGTTGTTCTGTACAAGAAACATAGAGAGTTGGTTGAACACAACTCGCTCAAGTGTCTTTGCAATGAATGGAAAAAGGGATGTAGTTTTCTGTAGTTTTCTAGAAGTGCTGGATTTAGAGATGGTTTCTTAAGCAGTGGGCTTACCCGAGCTGGATGACAGTGGGCAAAAGTTGTCCAAGCAAGAGGTCAGAGTGGAGCAAAGAGTGTCAGTAGCACTGTTCGTGTCCAGAGCTGAAGACTGAGCGAGTGAAGGAAGTGAGGATGAAACCATAGAGGATAGGCGAGACGGAGAGAGTGAGCGTAGGTTCTGTCGAAAGGTGACCTGCAGTGGAGCGTGTGCCACTTCAGGAATAAGTGCAAGGTAAGCAGTTATGAGGAAGTGGTCTGAGGTGTGCAACTAAAGTGTTGTCCATGGAGCAACAGCGCGTGTAGATGAGGTCCAGTTGGTTACCTGATTTGTGAGTCGCTGTAGTAGACGATCGCTTGACATCAAATGAGGCGAGCAGAGTGTTGAAGTCAGCAGCCTGGGGTTTATCTAGGTGAACGTTGAAGTCACCAAGCAGTTCAAGAGGATTACCATCCTTGGGGAAAGTTTGATAGTAACACATCCAACTTCTCCAAGAAGTTTCTCATTGGACCTGGGGGACGATAAATGACCACAAAGTGGATTTTAACAGGGTGGGTTATAGCAATTGCATGTGATTCAAATGAACTGTTACCTGTAAGAGATGGTTGAAGATCAAATTTCCATTCTTTTGAAATAAGGAGACCAGTACCTCCACCCCTCCAGGTCATACGAGGGGTGTGGGAACAAGTGAAATTAGTGGAGAGGGCTGCGGGAGTAGCAGTGTCTTCAGGTTTGATCCAAGTCTCAGTTAGGGCCATGAGGTTGAGACCGGAATGAGTAGCAATAGAAGAAATGAAATCTGCTTAGTTAACAGCAGACTGGCAGTTCCAGAGACCAACTGGAATAGAGAGTAAAGTAGTAGAGGTCAGAGGGACAGGCCGTAATTTTTTGGGATAGGCCTGCCTCCGACGTACAGTGCGTGCTCTCCGAGTGTTCATAGTAATAGTAGAGATCTGAAAGCACATAGTGAGTACAAGTGACCTAAATAAGTATTTGAGAACAAGCTATACAAAAAGAAAAGAAAGGGGCGAAAAGCAATACTCAGGTGCCTTGTCGGTGTCCTTATTCGGTGGAGACGCGCAGGTAGAGTCGATGGTCTTTACACTCGTCGGTCTTCACACGAGGGCTGCCGCAGTGAAACTAACCACTTTTATATTTGCCTGAGTACCTGTTATTGAAGTCAGCTGGCCATGCCTTACTATTTAGTAGAATGAAACTGGGGAGTCCCGCGAACGTGAGAACAAACGGCAATTCAGCACGTATTTACCACGGTAAAAACACAGTAAATGAAACAAAGTTTCCTAGCAACAACGACCTGTAGTCTAATGAGAAAACAAGGAATAAAACACTTACAAACTGCTGTCCTTTTCTGTTGCTTGACTGTTTCCTCTAACAAGGACTTACAAAACAGGCAAATAAAAACCCACGATGGCTTTGGCCACTATTTAGCAGACCGAAACTGGGGAGTCCCGCGATAGGCAAACATGAGAACAAATGCAACCTAACATCATAAAACCACAATATGCTCCACTTCCCCCGAGTTAAGCCCAGGATGGGCTCCAGTTCCCGAGTTAAGCCCAGGATGGGCTCCGGTTCCCGAGTTAAGCCCAGGATGGGCTCCGCTTCCCCAGTTAAGCCCAGGATGGGCTCCTGTTCCCCAGTTAAGCTCACGATGGGCTCCTGTTCCCCAGTTAAGCCCAGGAAGGGCTCCTGTTCCCCAGTTAAGCCCAGGAAGGGCTCCTGTTCCCCATTTAAGCACAGGAAGGGCTCCTGTTCCCCAGTTAAGCCCAGGAAGGACTCCTGATCCCCAGTTAAGCCCAGTGTCGACTCCAGCCCCAGAGCTCACTCCAGTGTTGGCTCCAGCCCCAGAGCTCGCTCCAGCCCCAGAGCTTGCTCCAGTGTTGGCTCCAGCCCCAGAGCTCGCTCCAGTGCCTGGTCCTAGAATGTGTCCTCCAGTGCCAGCTCCTAGAATGTGCCCTCCTGTGGCCACTCCTCAAAAATGCCCGCCCTCCCACCCGCTCCTGCCTGCTCCACCGCTGTCGTCTGGCAGCCCCTCTGCTCGCCCTCAGCCCACCATCATTGCGGTGCGAGCTCCGCAGGACTGCCATTCTCCAGTGTCGCCGTGCTCTGAGTCTCCCTCACCTGGCTCTTCGGCTCTCCGTCTTCACCTCGGGCTCCTCCTCCACCTGCTATGCCACCGTTGGTCGGCCTCCTGGAGTCGGTGGCCATTCCTCCTCCATGGCTCCTCCCAGCGTCGGCTCCACCGTGGGCTGTTATGGCTGTGGCCAGGGTCCTGCTGGGCTCCTCCTGCTCCAGGTCCCTCCTGTCTCCTCCCTGGCTCCTACCTCCGTCATCTCCTCCCTGGCTCCTCATGGTCTCTGTCTGCTGGCCCCCTCCTGGGAGTCTGTCCTCCACCAGAACCTCCTCCCAAGTTCCCACCAATGCCTCCCTCTGTTGTTCCTACAGTGCGAGGTCGCACCTTCCGGGAAGGTGGAGTAATGTCACACCCCTGTCCCCATGTTCTGTGTGATCCAGTTTCTGTCCCTCCTTAACCCATGTTCTGTGTGATCCAGTTTCTGTCCCTCCTTAATTGATTAGTTCCCAGGTGTGTCTGATTAGTCCCATGGTGTGTCTCCTTAGTCCCTTGTTAGCCTGTCTTTAAAACCCATGTCTGTTCAGTCTGTGTTTGTCTGGTCTACCAGTTACCACATACATGTGTCTTCCTCCTGTGTTCCATGTTGGATTTACCCCTGTGTTGGATTAATAAAGACTCGATTACTCTCGACTCGTGTTCCTTCTGGCAGAGTAGCATGACACACATGCCCTTTCAAAACAAAAAGTTTCTTGAAAAATTTAAATTAATCTATTGTTTTCTGTGAACAAGTAAACAAGATGATTTTCACATCATTTTGAAGCAAAAATTCTAGGCTACAAGGTCCATGTTAGACAGTCTTGTGAACAAATGAGAACAAATGTTCTAGGTGTTTTATTGCCTTATTTCAGTGACTTCAAAATTGTAGTTTTTCACTAACAACGCATAAACGTTTTCTCAAAAACACAATCATGTACATACATGCTATTTACATATTATTGTAGCCCAGTTTGTATTGATTACTGTGTTATTAGACTGTAGCCATGTTTATGAGCAACTGAAAAAAGCACAAAAGTCAGGACAGTCAAAAGACAGTCAAAACTTCTCCAGGCCCCCAAAACCCCTTAGACCCCAGAGGGTTAAGCTGGTTTTGCTTGTGAATAAAAACACTTTTGTACATAAAATAAATTATCAAACATATTCAAGAGACAACTTCATAAATATATATATATATATATATATACATACATATATGTGTGAGTGTATATATTATATATATATATATATATATATATATATATATGTGTGTGTGTGTGTGTGTGTGTGTGTGTGTGCCCACATACGCATTTTTGTGTGTGTGTGTGTGTGTGTATATCTTTAAGTATTAAACTGTGGGCCATATTAGTAGAGTTAAAAATATAATAATTTAAATCAACCTAAAATGTATTGGTTATATCACAAACAAAAAAATAAAAGGGCAGCTGTTTCTTCAACAAGACCACAAAATAAGCTAATTTCATCAACATCAATATATTTACAAATACCTGTCACCCATATCATTTAAGTTGTTGTGCTTTTTATAATGTCATAGGTTACATGATAATACAAGCATGGTAGATTATGTCTGGATCACATTCATACTTAACGTGATCAGACTATAGAGAACGGACTCTGAATACTGGAGTAAAGATGCTGGAAATTCAGCTTCAATCACAGCAATCCAACAGCACTCCTGCTTGTGTGATATGCTTTAAACAAGCAGTACATTTCTCAAAGATAACCTCTAGTGTCCATAAAAAACTGGGTAACACTTTATAATAACTTTCATTAATAATCATTAACAAACATTTTATAATGTTTAACCAATCAGTACCTCGGCCTCTACGGCTGGCTCAGCCATGGGTATATGACCCCCCCCCTCTCAAATTTTCTTGGGGAAAGATGGAGCGGGCTCTTGAGGGCGCTCTGGGGCTCAGGTGGTCAAGCTCATTCAATTCTGAGCATGCGTGAGGAGTGAGACACGGCATGAACGCCAAGCTCTGAGAAAAAGTTCGAAAGTGACTAAAATAGAAAGGTATGGAAAGAAATGATCGGCAAAGATGATAGAGTGAGAAGCATACAGTTGTAGTTAAATGTTTGTCTGGAAGAAATGAATGAGGAAACCGCAGGCGGGAGCAAACAGAACAAACGGAATACAAGGTCAAAGTCAAAGATAAAGAATCTGAGCCTACAGAAACAGGTAACCCCTATAAAAGTTATGGCTGGAGTTGATAAACAAGAACTGTTGGAGTTGATCCGCTCGATTATGAAGGAAGAAATTGCTGTAGCGCTGACCACACTTCAACCACAACTGAATTCTCTCAAAGTACAAATGGAGGAATGTGGTCGGAAATTTGGATGACGTGGAGAAATGTCTGGGTTCCATGGATGACTGTGTTTCTGTACTAGAGGAGAACATGAAGAAATCCGATATGGATGTAAAACAATTGTATAAAGAGAACATTGAACTCCGTGATAAATTGGAACGACTGGAGGCGCACAGTCGGAAATTCAATTTAAGAGTACATGATCTACCGATCGGTGTGGAAAAGGGGAATCCGACAGCCTACAGTCGTGGCCAAAAGTTTTGAGAATTACATAAATATTGGAAATTGGAAAAGTTGCTGCTTAAGTTTTTATAATAGCAATTTGCATATACTCCAGAATGTTATTAAGAGTGATCAGATGAATTGCATAGTCCTTCTTTGCCATGAAAATTAACTTAATCCCAAAAAAAACCTTTCCACTGCATTTCATTGCTGTCATTAAAGGACCTGCTGAGATCATTTCAGTAATCATCTTGTTAACTCAGGTGAGAATGTTGACAAGCACAAGGCTGTAGATCATTATGTCAGGGCTGATTGGGGTAGAATGGCAGACTTGACATGTTAAAAGGAGGGTGACGCTTGAAATCATTGTTCTTCCATTGTTAACCATGGTGACCTGCAAAGAAACGCGTGCAGAAATCGTTGCGTTGCATAAAAATGGCTTCACAGGCAAGGATATTGTGGCTACTAAGATTGCACCTAAATCAACAATTTATAGGTTCACCAAGAACTTCAAGGAAAGAGGTTTCAATTCTTGTAAAGAAGGCTTCAGGGCTTTGCTGAGGACTGGGGGCAAAGTCATATTCTCCGATGAAGCTTCCGATTGTTTGGGGCATCTGGAAAAAGGCTCGTCCGGAGAAGGCAAAAAGGTGAGCGCTACCATCAGTCCTGTGTCATGCCAACAGTAAAGCATCCTGACACCATTCATGTGTGAGGTTGCTTCTCATCCAAGGGAGTGGGCTCACTCACAATTCTGCCCAAAAACACAGTTTGGTGAAGAACAATGCATTTTCCACGATGGAGCACCGTGCCATAAGGCAAAAGTGATAACTAAGTGGCTCGGGGACCAGAATCTTGAAATTTTGGGTCCATGGCCTGGAAACTCCCCAGATCTTAATCCCATTGAGAACTTGTGGTCAATACCTCAAGAGGCGGGTGGACAAACAAAAACCCACTAATTCTGACAAACTCCAAGAAGTTATTATGAAAGAATGGGTTGCTATCAGTCAGGATTTGGCCCAGAAGTTGATTGAGAGCATGCCCAGTCGAATTGCTGAAAAAGAAGGGCCAACACTGCAAATACTGACTCTTTGCATAAATGTCATGTAATTGTCGATAAAAGCCTTTGAAACGTATGAAGTGCTTGTAATAATATTTCAGTACATCACAGAAACAACTGAAACAAAGATCTAAAAAGCAGTTAAGCAGCAAACTTTTTGAAAACTAATATTTATGTAATTCTCAAAACTTTTGGCCACGACTGTACATGAACAGTCTGGTGAGGGAGTTGTTTAAAGGGAAGATTGGGACTGAGCCTGTGGTTGAAATTGCCCACTGTGTTGGCCCTGGGAACAAAACAATGATCATGAGGATGCAACGTTACATGGCGAAGGAAGAGATATTGGCGCTGTCTAAAAAGGAACGTATATTCAGATACGGGGAGACAAGGCTTCAGTTCTTCCCTGATCTAACGTCAGATATGGCCAAGCGGAGGGCAAAATTCGGCGAAATTAGGGAAAAACTCAGAGCTGCTGGTGTAAAAACATTGAATTATTCATCCAGCCACTTTAATTATTACCCATGGAAGTGAGACGCGGAAATTCACGGATCACCAGAAGGCGGAAGCTTACTGGGAAGCTGTGGACAAACATCCGAAACTGAACTAAACCGTAAGAGGTCTATGGGTTATAATAGTTTCATAAAGTCACACAGAAACACGGGACTTTGAATAGTTGGAGATGGTGTTAAGCATATTACATTTACTGAGACATTGTGTGTGTGTGGGGTGGGAGGGAAAGGGTTAGGGGGGAGTGTCTGTGTTATGTGTTGATGAGATTTTGTGTAGAAGACGGCTCTATTTTTGATATAATGTTATGTTGGTTAACTGTTAGCCTACTGAAGTAGAATGCATGGTCCCATTTTATCACAAAAGGGATTGAGGTTGGGTCATTTGAATATTTGTAGTTTACGTAATAAAGTTGTTGATGTCGCTGAGATTCTGACTGAATATAAATTACATATGCTTGCAATATCAGAAACACACCTGAATTCAGCAATAAATAGTGATGTATTGAAAATAGAAGGTTATAATTTGTTCAGACTGGATAGGGGTGCAATTAAGGGAGGTGGAGTAGCTGTTTATTGTCAAGAGCATATACCAGTTAGAATCAGAAGTGATCTAGGATGTGAAGAGGTGGAAGTTTTTTTGGCTGGAAATACAACTTCCTTATATAAAATCAATATTGATGGGATGTTGCTATAGACCCCCAAGTACAACCTCAATGTACTTGGATAATATATGTAAAGTACTGGACAAAGTATGTGATACAAATTATGAGGTGTTTTTTTAGGAGACTTTAATATAGACTGGAGTGTGAGAGACTGTCCACTTAAGGCGAGATTACTTTCTCTAGCAAATACATGTAATTTATCACAAGTAGTCAAGAAGCCTACTAGAATATGTAGAAGAGGGGATGGGGTTATATCTGCAACTTGTATTGATTTGATATTTACAAATGTTTCTGAGCTGTGTCCAGTGTAGCTTCCGTTCCAGTAGGCTGTAGTGACCACAACCTTATTGTTATTGGGAGAAAAACAAAAATACCAAAAAGGGGTCAGAAGATTGTTTTCAAGAGAGTTTTCAAAAACTTTAATGAAAAACAATTATTGTAATGAAGTAAGAGAGGTGGGACTGGTCTGAAGTTCTACGGAAAAGAAGATCCGGATCTTGCTCTGGGTGAGTTTGACAATGTATTACTCCCCATTGTAAATAAATTTGCACCAATCAGGAAGTTTAATGTGCGGAATTTTGTTTCTCCTTGGTTAGATCAGGAATTAAAAACATATATGATTGAGAGGGATAGAGCTAAGGCAGATGCTGTAAAATCAGGTAGTGAAAGGGAATGGGGTAAAATATCATAAATTAAGAAACTTTGTTACAATGTTGAATAAAGCCAAAAAGAAAAAGTATTATTATAATAGAATTAGTAGTAATAATATTGACAGTTAGACAATTTGGAAGGTTCTTAATCAGCTTATGGGTAAAAGTGGTAGATTGACACCATCTTTTTTAGAGGCCGAGGGCAATTTTATCACTAAACCAAGTGAAATTGCTAATTATCTGAGTGGTTATTTTAGTGATAAAATTCAGAAATTAAATAATGGTATGAAGACAAATGATAACTATGTAGAGTACTCATCTAAAACTTATTACCAAAAAGCTGATGATGAATAAATCTTGTAGTTTTCATTTTGAAAAGTTACGGTGTCTACAGTACAAAATTTAATAAGATCAAGCAAGGATAAACCACCAGGGATTGATAATTTGGATGTTAGATTGCTTAAAACCTGTAGCAGATGTTTTGGCCCTACCTATCTCTCATATTATTAATTCAAGTTTGGAGAAATCAGTCTGCCCAGCTCAGTGGAAGATTGAAAAAAAATTATCCCACTGCCTAAAAAATCATAAAGAGAATTTTTCAGGGAAGAATAGTAGGCCAATATTACCCACCCTAAGTAAAATCATGGAAAGAATAGTATACAGGTCCTTCTAAAAAAATTAGCATATTGTGAAAAAGTTCATTATTTCCAATAATGTAATGATAAAAATGAAAATTTCATATATTTTAGATTCATTGCACACCAACTGAAATATTTCAGGTCTTTTATTGTTTTAATACTGATGATTTTGGCATACAGCTCATGAAAAACAACCAAAATTCCTATTTCAAAAAATTAGCATATCATGAAAAGGTTCTCTAAACGAGCTATTAACCTAATCATCTGAATCAACTAATTAACTCTAAACACCTGCAAAAAAAGATTCCTGAGGCTTTTTAAAAACTCCCAGCCTGGTTCATTACTCAAAACCGCAATCATGGGTAAGACTGCCGACCTGACTGCTGTCCAGAAGGCCATCATTGACACCCTCAAGCGAGAGGGTAAGACACAGAAAGAAAATTTCCGAACGAATAGGCTGTTCCCAGAGTTCTGTATCAAGGCACCTCAGTGGGAAGTCTGTGGGAAGGAAAAAAGTGTGGCAAAAAACCCTGCACAACGAGAAGAGGTGACCGGACCCTGAGGACGATTGTGGAGAAGGACCGATTCCAGACCTTGGGGGGACCTGCGGAAGCAGTGGACTGAGTCTGGAGTAGAAACATCCAGAGCCACCGTGCACAGGCGTGTGCAGGAAATGGGCTACAGAGAAGCAGCACTGGACTGTTGCTCAGTGGTCCAAAGTACTTTTTTCGGATGAAAGCAAATTTTGCATGTCATTTGGGAAATCAAGGTGCCAGAGTCTGGAGGAAGACTGGGGAGAAGGAAATGCCAAAATGCCTGAAGTTCATGTCAGCTGCTGGTTTTGGTCCACTGTGTTTTATCAAGGGCAGGGTCAATGCAGCTAGCTATCAGGAGATTTGGGAGCACTTCATGCTTCCATCTGCTGAAAAGCTTTATGGAGATGAAGATTTCGTTTTTCAGCACGACCTGGCACCTGCTCACAGTGCCAAAACCACTGGTAAATGGTTTACTGACCATGGTATTACTGTGCTCAATTAGCCTGCCAACTCTCCTGACCTGAACCCCACAGAGAATCTGTGGGATATTGTGAAGAGAAAGTTGAGAGACGCAAGACCCAACACTCTGGAAGAGCTTAAGGCCGCTATCGAAGCATCCTGGGCCTCCATAACACCTCAGCAGTGCCACAGGCTGATTGCCTCCATGCCACGCCGCATTGAAGCAGTCATTTCTGCAAAAGGATTCTCGACCAAGTATTAAGTGCATAACTGAACATAATTATTTGAAGGTTGACTTTTTTTTGTATTAAAAACACTTTTCTTTTATTGGTCGGATGAAATATGCTAATTTTTTGAGATAGGAATTTTGGGTTTTCATGAGCTGTATGCCAAAATCATCAGTATTAAAACAATAAAAGACCTGAAATATTTCAGTTGGTGTGCAATGAATCTAAAATATATGAAAGTTGAATTTTTATCATTACATTATGGAAAATAATGAACTTTTTCACAATATGCTATTTTTTTGAGAAGGACCTGTATGAGCAAATTCAAAATTATTTTTGTATAAATGACTTGAACACAGCTCATCAACATGCCTATAGTAAGGGATATTCTACAGCTACAGCGTTAACACAAATGACTGATGAATGGCTGAAAGAAATCGATGCAGGAAAGATAGTGGGCTCTGTTTTACTAGATTTCAGTGCCGCTTTTGACATTCTTGACCATAAATTGTTAATTAAGAAATTGCACTGCTATGGTTTTGACAGGGATTCTGTTGCATGGATCAATAGTTATCTTACCAATAGAAAATATTGTGTATATTTCAATGGAGGTTTCTCAGAAATGAGGGTTATGAGCTGTGGAGTGCCACAGGGGGAGTTGTTTGGGGCCACTTTTATTTTCAATATTTACTAATGATTTACCTTTAGTTTTAAACAATGCTTCCATTGCAATGTACGCAGATGATTCTACCATATATTCATCAGCGTTTACGTCAAGAGAGCTTGAAGAGACTCTAAATGAAGAGCTAGTGCATATTAGGAGATGGGTTTGGGTTAATATAAATAAATTGGTGCTTAATATAGAAAAAAACAAAATGTAGTGTATTATGTTCTAAAAGGGTAGGGAGAGTAGAGCCAAGACTGCAATTAAAAACTAGATGACATAGAAATAGAACAGGTTACAGAGGTAAAGTTACTTGGTGTATTGATTGATAGCTGTATGTCCTGGACAAAACAGATTGATGAAATGTTGAAGAAAATGGGGAGAGCGATCGCTGCAATTAGATATTGTAAAATATATTTACCAAGACATTTGATTAAACAATTAATGGAAGCTTTGGTTCTCTCTCAGCTAGATTACTGTACAGTCATATGGTCCAATACATCAGAATGTAATCTCAATCGATTACAAGTGGCTCAAAATAAAGCTGCCCGTATAGTGCTTAATTGTTCATATAGAACTAGAGTTTGTGATATGTTGAGTATGTTAAACTGGTTACCAGTTAAAAGTAGGTTATATTATTCTCTTCTTGGTTTTGCAAGAAAGGTTATAACAACAAGGACTCCTGTTATTTTATTTAAGAATTTTAAGTTTTCTCAGGATGGACACGAATATGTCACACGTCAGTCATCAGTAGGAAGATTTCTCCTGTCTGTTTATAGAACAGGAGCCTGACAGAGAACATTACACTATAGGGCCATGGTAGCATGGAATTCCTTACCTAGTTTTTTGGTTAATGAAGCTAGTAAGATGGTCTTTAAAATTAAATTGAAATTGTATTTATTTACACAAGTTTTTATATGATTTTTTTACTTCTGTTTTTTGTTAAAAAGGTGGTGTTATATAAGTAAAAGTTTTTTCACCCTATAAGTATACATGGGTTCTTAGTTCATGAGTTTGATTTAAATTTTTACCAACTTAAATCAAGGAATATTTTCAGTTCATCTTCTACTAAATGTTTTTGTTCATGGTTGTATGTTGTATGAATGTATGCTTATTTTGTAAAAATTATATGTAATAGTGATTTTGACCACAGGAAGAACAGCACTCATATGTATATGAGATAGCTGATTGTTGGATCAATAAACAACAACAACAACCTGTGGGTGTCGCTGTTTACAGGGCAACTGGGTGACTGTGAGGCGGCATAGTAGCAGGTCAAAACACTGTTCTTCTGTTCCAATCAAAACATTAAACAGGTTCTCCCTACTCAGTGAAGCACCCACTGAGAAACCTGATGAAAGTGCTCTAGTTATTGGCGACTCTATTGTACGGAACCGTGAAAAATAGAGGACACCAGCCACCATAGTCCAATGTTTCCTGGGAGCCAGAGCACCTGACATCTTGGCAAATTTAAAAGTGCTGGCTAATGCTAAACATAAATACAGTAAGATTGTTATTCACGCTAATGATGTTCGACTTTGCCAGTTGGAGATCACTAAAAATAACATTAAAGAGGTGTGTGAACTTGCAAGCACAATGTCAGACACTGTTATATGTTCTGGTCCCCTCCCTGCTTACCGTGGTGATGAGATGCATAGCAGACTGTCATTACTCAATGGCTGGATGTCTAAGTGGTGCCCGCAGAATAACATAGGTTTCATAGACAAGTGGATGAGCTTTTGGGGCAGACCTGACCTGTTGAAAAGAGATGGCACTCCTGGGGGTGGTGCCACTCTTCTCTCTAGAAATATGGCACATAGTCTTAGAGTTTGTACTTGACTAACTGGGGCCCAGGTCAGGAAGCAGACAGACTGGCTAAACCGACCGTCTGCTAGCCGCCTTCATGTCACAGAAATCAGTTAATTCTCAGCACATAGAGACTCTTTCACCTAGATATCACACTATAGAGACTGTGTCTGTTCCCTTGAACTAGAAAATACAAAAAACATCCAAACCAATTTAAGAGTAACAAATTTAATTGAGGTCCAACAAATAAAAAAAAACAGATGCAAAACGGATAAACAAATGATAAAGCTTGGCTTATTGAATATCAGGTCCCTTTCTACGAAAGCACTTTTTGTAAATAATATGATCACTGCTCATAATCTAGATGTGCTCTGTTTGACAGAA
Organism: Cyprinus carpio; assembly: GCF_018340385.1. Taxonomy (NCBI): domain Eukaryota; kingdom Metazoa; phylum Chordata; class Actinopteri; order Cypriniformes; family Cyprinidae; genus Cyprinus; species Cyprinus carpio. The sequence goes on from NC_056590.1 coordinate 3,950,845, forward strand.
ACCTGGCTAAAACCTGATGATTACATTATTTTAAACGAGTCTACACCCCAAGATTACTGTTATAAACATGAGCCACATCCAAAAGGTAAAGGGGGAGGTGTTGCTTCAATTTATAACAATGTTCTCAGTATTTCTCAGAGGGCAGGCTTCAAGTATAACTTGTTTGAAGTAATGGTACTTCATATAACATTATCCAGAGAAACTAGTGTTAATGATAAATCCCCTGTGATGTTTGTACTCGCTACTGTATACAGGCCACCAGGGCACCATACAGACTTTATTAAAGAGTTTGCTGATTTTACATCCGAGTTAGTGCTGGCTGCAGATAAAGTTTTAATTGTTGGGTGATTTTAATATCCATGTTGATAATGAAAAAGATGCATTGGGATCAGCATTTATAGACATTCTGAACTCTATTGGGGTTAGACAACACGTCTCAGGACCTACTCATTGTCGAAATCATACTCTAGATTTAATACTGTCACATGGAATGGATGTTGATGATATTGAAATTATGCAGCCAAGCGATGATATCTCAGATCATTATTTAGTTTTGTGCAAACTTCATATAGCTAAAACTGTAAATTCTACTTCTTGTTACAAGTATGGTAGAACCATCACTTCTACCACAAAAGACTGCTTTGTAAGTAATCTTCCTGGTGTATCCCAATTCCTTAGCATTTTCAAAACCTCAGAACTACTTGATGATGTAACAGAAACTATGGACTCTCTCTTTTCTAGCATTTTAAATGCAGTTGCTCCTTTACGCTTAAGGAAGGTTAAGAAAAACAGTCTGACACCATGATATAATGAGCACACTCGCACCCTAAAGAGAGCAGCCCGGAAAATGGAGCGCAGCTGGAGGAAAACAAAACTAGAGCTAGTTTGTATTGCTTGGCGGGAAAGTAACCTGTCCTACAGAAAAGCATTAAAAACTGCTAGATCTGATTACTTTTTGTCTCTTTTAGAAGAAAACAAATATAACCCCAGGTATTAATTCAATACAGTGGCTAAATTAACGAAAAATAAAGCATCAACAAGTGTTGAGATTTCCCAACAGCACAGCAGTAATGACTTTATGAACTAATTTACTTCTAAGATCGATACTATTAGAGATAAAACTGTAACCATGCAGCCATCAGCTACAGTATCGCATCAGACAGTGCACTATAGATCCCCTGAGGAACAGTTCCACTCATTCTCTACTATAGGAGATGAAGAATTGTATAAACTTGTTCAATCATCTAAACCAACAACATGTATGTTAGACCCTATTACATCTAAGCTCCTAAAAGAGGTGCTTCCAGAAGTCATAGATCCTCTTCTGACTATTTTTAATTCCTCATTGTCATTAGGATATGTTCCCAAAACCTTCAAACTGGCTGTTATTAAGCCTCTCATAAAAAAAAAAAAAAAAAAAACACACACAACTTGACCCCAAAGAACTAGTTAATTATAGACCGATCTCGAATCTCCCTTTTCTGTCCAAGATACCAGAAAAGGTAGTATCCTCACAATTAAATTCCTTCTTAGAGAAAAACGGTATCTGTGAGGATTTCCAGTCAGGATTTAGACTGTATCATAGTACTGAGACTGCTCTCCTTAGAGTTACAAATGACCCTCTCTTATCATCTGATCATGGTTGTATCTCTCTATTAGTGCTATTGGATCTTAGCGCTGCGTTCTACACTATTGACCACAACATTCTTTTGAATAGACTAGAAAACTTTGTTGGCATTAAAGGAAGTGCATTAGCCTGGTTTAAATCATACTTATATGACCGCCATCAATTCGTAGCAGTAAATGAAGAGGTATCATATCGATCACAAGTGCAGTATGGAGTACCTCTAGGCTCAGTACAAGGTCTGTTACTCTTCACACTTTACACATTACCCTTGGGAGATATCATCAGAAAACACGGTGTTAGCTTTTACTGTTATGCTGATGATACTCAGCTCTATATTTCTTCGCGGCCTGGCGAAACATACCAATTTGAAAAACAAATGGAATGCATAGTCGATATAAAAAACTGGATGACAAGTAATTTCATACCGCTAAATTCTGAAAAAACAGAGGTGTTAATTAAAGGACCTGAAAACTATGCATGATTTTATTGAGTAATACCAACAGTACAGTACACAGGGAACACAACCAAGCGGTTTCATGTACATTAGAACTCAATAAATGGCTTAGTTTGCACAAAAATGCATTGTCCACGGAAAGCCTATGTAGGTCCCATCAAATAAGTTGCACGTGTCACTTGACCACCTGTAACTTATTTGACGGGACCTATGCAGGCGTTCCGTGGACGATACAGTAATGGGTCATATTTCATAACTATGATGATTTTATTGAGTAAAACCTACAGTACAGTGCTCAGGAAACACCATGCAGCAGATTAATGTGCGTCAGAGCTCGTAAAATTTCTTCTTTGGCATAAAAAGGCATCGCCCATGGAACGCCTGTGTAGGTCCCGTCAAATAAGTTGCACATGGGCACTTCCTGTATGACTCGGCAAAATCACAGGAAGTGCCCACTTGCAACCTATTTGATGGGACCTATCCAGGCGTTCCGTGGACGATACTGTAACGGGTCATATTTCTTAACTATGATGATTTTAATGAGGTAAAACCTACAGTACAGTGCTCAAAGAGACACCATGCAGCAGATTCATGTGCATCAGAGCTCATGAAATGGCTTAGTTTGCATAAAAATCAAACCTCCACAGAAAGCCTACATAGGTCCGTCAAATAAGTTGCACATGGGCACTTCCTGTTCGACTTGGTCAAAACACCCTTTAATTCAGTGCAAACACCTGGGGGCTTCGAATGCTCATTCCTCATGCCCTCACGCACGGCCTATTTGAGACCTGTACCCCTCTAAGTATGGCAAGTATTAAAATAAAAAATCAGAAAAAAATATTCGAGGAAAAAAAATCAGCCCATAACATCTCTGGCTGGGCCAAACGAGCACGCCATCTAAGAGGCCCCTGAGGGGGCACACAATTCGAATTGGAGCCGTTCTGAACTTTTGGGGCTGTTCTGCGGGTTGTACACCAAGCATCTATGAAAATCAATGGGATAAGTTGCACGTGTCAGTGGCTCCTGTTTGGCCCCCGGGGGCCTGAGGGGCCTCAAATCTCACAGGAAGTTACGTCACTTGGGCTTCTATGACATACCGAGGAGGCTAGGTCGGGAGATGTGAAAAATATATTTTTTGGTTCTCCATGCGTCTCTGTGTCTCCGTGATGGTAGTCTGTGATGAATTTCAGGGCCCTGCGACCTTTCGACCCCTGTGTATCCAATGACCCATTTGCAACTTATCCAATGGCGTTTCTTGGACCAGACAGTAATGGGTCATATTTCATAACTATGATGATTTTATTGAGTAAATCCTACAGTACAGTGCTCAGGGAACACCACCCAGCAGTTTAATGTACACTGGAGCTCACGGACACGAGACTTCGGGGGCCATCCTGGGGTACCGTAAACATGACGTATATGTCGATTTTGGGGCGATCATACTTTCCCATCCACTTTCCACTAAACACCTGTGAAAATGAATGGAATAGGTTCGAGGGGCCCCAAACTTCACAGAACGCTGTGCCTCAACATACCGAGAGTGCAAATTCTAGCTAGGCAAAAAAATGCTAACTCTGTGATGTCCACGAAACACCTACAAAAATGCATGGTATAAGTTGTACATAGGATGCTCTGCCATCTGGCCCCCAGGGTCCATCTTGGCCGCAAACTTGAGCTGCTGTTAGTGACTGGGGCCCAGTAAAACCCTGTTGGATGGAGAAAGCTGAATCGTGTATGGATCATGCCGAACTGCTGAAACGCACAATTAGGAACGACGTAGAAATTTGAAACTCTGTATCGCACCTCTGGGCACCCTCAGCTACCCTTGTATCGAATTTCGAATAGGGCTGTGCAAAAAATCGAATACAATTTTCATGTGCATGTCTTCAGTAAAGGCGCTCCTGTGATTAGTAGTATATCTCCAGCACGTGCGTTCGTTTTTCATGTCCGCGGGTTGAAGCGACCCCAATACCAATAACATGATATTTAGTCTCTAAAATGTGAATATTATCAAGGCAACCCTGCCAAAAAAGGTATATTTTAACCCCGGGATGCAATTTTTATCGGGGAACCTCCTGGAAACGCGATTGGGGTAGTTTTGGACTAGTTTTGAGAAGCAACTGGGCAGGATTTGTTGTGAAAACCTGGCAAACCTGATCTTAACGCACATACTGGAGATATACTACTAATTACAGGAGCGTCTTTACTGATGAGATGCGCATGAAAATCGTATTCGATTTTTTGCACAGCCCTAATTTCGAGGTCCTGCGACCTTTTGAAACCAATTTAGAGATACCTCTTGCTGTGACAAAGAAACAGGTGTTTAGGTGGCACGAAAGGCACCTCGTGGCCATGCCCGTACAGATGACCGGGCACAATAGTCATTCGGTGTATGTGACAAAGAGTACAATGGAGTACAGGCCGCTAGGAGCCGCAGTAGGCACTTGGCGGTCATGAGGAAGACTATGGTAAAGGCTGCGGTGAGGACGGTGACAGAAGACAGTTTAGGTTGTTAGGGGTCGAAATAGGCACTCCATGGACGATGAGGAAGACTATGGTGAAGTTTAGGTGCTTAAGGGCCAAAATAGGCACTCTGTGGGACTGAGGATGACTATGGTGAAGAATGGGGGTCTGGGGGTCCTAAAGCTCTTCGTGGGCCTCCCACATGGTGATTGGACACCCCCAGAGGCACTCGTACGAGGCCTATGGCACATTTCAGGCCTTTTTATCACCTCAACACTTCTAGTGTATTAGTATACTATTGTGTAACATTAAACAGAATATTCCTTGAATCATACATCAACAGGAGGAAAAAAAATAAATAAATAAAAAATTCTTCATTTATCAAAACAATGCAATATAAACAGACTGAATTGTGTTCCCTTATAGTAATCAAATTGACCCCTGTACACTGTTGACTGTACACCTTACCCAACCTTAAACCTACCCATACCACCAAACCTGAGCCTAACTTATCCGTATCACACCTCAACAGCAGTGTGTTGTGCATTAACAAAAGCTTTTAATCATTGTATAAAATTCTGTTAAAATCATTTGTAATTTTTAAAATGTGCATGATCATATAAATTAGAAGTTTAATGACATTTGTAAGCATTTTAATGTACACGAAATATTAATTATTAGGTAATGTTTAATACATTTATTAGTAAACATCAACAAGCACATTATTTCACATTTCTAGATATGAACTAATGATCCATTAAGCATTACATAATGTTTGTTAATGATTATTAATAAGAGTTTTAAAAATGTTACTCTATGGGTCAGAAAACATTTGCAGCTTATTATACTGTTCACAAAGAAAGAAAGGTCGAGCTCAAAAAGAACAGTTGAAATGAAGATGATGAAGGGATATTCCTTCAGTGTGCTTTTGCAATGAGTTGACGACTCAACTGTCTTGTGACACATAGTGTGAAACAGGGAGGGAAGGAAAAAGGGGAAAACAAGAAACAGAAAACCTTTAAACCACTTCTGCATTGAGTTTCATCACAGAGCAGTTACATCCTGGTTCAGGTGGTTTGACAGGGATGTGTTGTGGCTTGTTGTTGGCCATTGCTTACTGGTCCAGGCCAAAACACTCAGCCCACATCCTCTGATATTCTGAATTCTAGATATGGATTGGGTCTTCCTGCATTAATATAAGAGCATGGAAGTCACGGCATTGAACATCGCCCGTTCATTCATGTAGGTGTGGCAGATCGAGCGGTGGAAAAAAACCCGGGGCTTAACTCAGGAACAGGAGCCCACCTGGGCCTGAGCTGGGGAACAGGAGCCCATCCTAGGTTTAACTCGGGAACAGGAGCACATCCTGGGCTAGACTGGGGATCGGGAGCCCTTCCTGGGCTTGACTGGAGATCAGGAGCCCTTCCTGGGCTATACTAGGGAACGGGAGCTCCTCCTGGGCTGAACTGGGGAACAGGAGCCCATCCTAGGCTAAACTACGAGGAGCGGGCACTGGAGGACGCTCTGGAAGGCACTTACGAGGAGTGGGCACTGGAGGGTGATTTGGGGCTGGCAGGCTTGCTACATTAATGTTCGTTGGGATCGACATATTAATGTTCATTGGGCTTGTCATTGGGCTTGAACTAATGATCCATTAAGCATTACATAATGTTTGTTAATGATTATTAATGAGTGTTATTATAAAGTGTTACCTCTATGGGTCAGAAAACATTTGCAGCATATAAAGCTGTTCACAAAGAAAGAAAGGTTGAGCTCATAAAGAACATTGAAATTAAGATGATGGAGGGATATTCCTTCAGTGTGCTTTTGCAATGAGTTGACGGGAAAAGGGAAAGACAAGAAACAGAAAACCTCTGAACAACTTCTGCATTGAGTTTCATCACAGAGCAGTTATATAATATCACGGTTCAGGTGGTTTGACAGGCTTGTTGCTTGTTGCTGGCCATTGCTTACTGGTCCAGGCCAAAACTCTCAGCCTACATCCTCTGATATTCTGAACTCTAGATATGGATTGGGTCTTTCTGCATTAATGTAAGAGCATGGAATTTTATTGCACATTGCCCATTTGATTATTCAGCAGAAGTGGACCATAACTCTGACTGCTTTAAAGTAATACTTAGCATTAGAGAGTGTTTAGTAGATTCAAATCACTAACCCTAAGTATGAACAATAGCAACAGTGATGCTTGACTAAGCAGTTTAATTGTCAAAGGTTTTCCTGAAGCTCTACATCAGTTTGACTGGCATTCTCTCATGTTAATGTAAAGATCGGTGCGGTCTGCCGTGTGAGATCTTTGTGTTTCATTGCGAGTCGAGCGTGAAGCTTTGACTGCAGCTGCAGTAGCGAAGAAAAGCATCAGAGCCGCCAGTCCAACACCGCCGAACATTAGCATACGCTCCATCACATCAAGACGCACGCCACCTGAAGATCACACATTTACATTTACATTTAGTCATTTAGCAGACGCTTTTATCCAAAGCGACTTACAAATGAGGACAATGGAAGCAATCAAAAACAACAAAAGAGCAATGATATATAAGTGCTATAACAAGTCTCAGTTAGCCTAAACACAGTATACGTAGCAAGGGCTTTTAAATAATATAATAAATAAAAAGAAAACAGATAGAATAGAAAAAGAATAGAGCAAGCCAGTGTTAGAGGTCTTTTTTTTTATAATTGTATAATACATGAAAAGAAAAATAGATAGAATATAAAAAGATTAAAAAGGTAGTTAATCACACAAGGGAGACGGTCACAGCTCCCATTCATATCCGTACATTTGATAGTGAAAAAGCTTCCATCAGCTGGGAATTACACTGAGACTGTGCTTAACTGCACTCAACTATACATTTATACATCTATTTATCTTTTTGTTTGTTTGTTTGTTTTAAATATAAGACAAATTGTAATCTCTTTTTTTTGTATGTAAAGTATGAGATGATGTCATTAACTGAGACAGTTGAGTAATATTATTTCAGGAAGTCTGTTACAATCATACATCCTCATTTACAAACATTCATAACTAGGAAGTTAAAGTATAAATGATAAAATGAATGATGTTCTGCTGTCTGACAATATTACACAGTGAGTAATTCTACCGCAGAGAAAGGATATCCCAACTTCTTTGTAGAATAATGATTGATTTCATGGAAAAGGCTGATATTAGTGAAGCAGCATTTAAATTTGAGACTGATGCCCTTGTTTTCTGACTCACCTTTGACACAAGCAGTCAGATCCTTGTTGTTCTGCCCATCAGCTGAGAAAATCATACAGGCAATTAATATGAATTTACACAATTAGTTAATATAATATGTTATTAGGGAATTAATACTTTATGACACATTTAACTGATAACTTAATCTATGAATCGTATATAATGTCCATTTGTTGCTGATGCAGTTTATTTTTAATTTATAATTGGTTTAGTTCTTCATGAGTTATACATTAATTTCTGTTTTCGTTGATTAATTCATTATCTCTGTTCACAGAAATGCATATTGATTATTTCTTCAGTCTATGAAGAGTCTGTAAAGAGCTCTAAGATATACTCAGATATTTTGTAGAATAAAAGGGCAATGAAGTGTACTTGTGTAATCCACTCTAATATTACACAGACAATGTTAACATTAATGTTTCGGTCTAACACTTCAGCCATTACAACATCTATGTAGTAACTAGCTACTGATTGCAGGATCAAAAGTGTCATTTTCCGTATGCTGTTCTATCTGCTCCTGAGGAAAGTAATCTTATTAAATATATCGTATAGACCAGGGGTCGGCAACCTATGGGACGCGTGCCAACAGTGGCACGCAGAGGGATAATCGCTGGCACGTGAGCAATAGGGAAAACTGCATACTGACGTACATTTTTAGGTAATAACTTCTCATAGTCCCACAGCCTGCTAGGAGCTATAAATACTAATAAAGTGTGATGATTAACTTGTACTAGTCTACGGATGTGCGCGCGACCACTGCACAAACTAGGCGCTTCAGATCAAAGTCCCAGCGGTCTAACAGCGCTCGTCAATGTCAAAATGACTGAGATGGCCAAACAAATCATAGGCGGTAAGTTTTACGAGACAAACATAAAATGAACCACAATTATAACCAGCGAGAGCGAGGCAAGATGAAGCTACAAATCATTTAATATTAGTCAACTTTTAACAATAAGTTTTACGAGAGAAATGTAAAATGACCGACAGCTATATCCAGTGATGCATACTCTAATTTTTTTCTCAAATATGGCCATTAAAAAAGAGAGAGAGAGAGAGAGAGAGAGAGAGAGATGGGTTAAATTATCTGCGTTTGTCTCTCTCTACAAACAATGAAGTTTAGTTTGATTTTCCCCCTCCTCGCTGAGAAATATAATGTAGCATTCAGTATTGATTAATAAAAGTCGCGTGGCAGCGCTGAAAAGAAGTTTATGAGCTTCTGAATGTTACTTTTTGCATAGCACGATCTCAGATATCTAAGTGCCAGTGGTGTGTTGTCACACACACATATAGAGTGGTGTTCAGTACAATCACGTAATGCCGAAAAGGTTGCCAAACCCTGTTATGGACTGTTATATGAAGTTACTCACATTAATATCAAAAGATGTGTTTTTGTGTCCCCAAGTGTTATGCAACCTTCCTTACTTTAACAAACAAAATGAAGTATTGACTCAAATTGTTGCACAATCTCTTGCTTGTTTTTGACCTGGCCTGTTTCCCCAAATCACTGTGAGCCTATAAGCAGATCCTAGAGACCATTGTAATCACCGTTAGTCGTATTTTTACAGGCAATGAAATAAATGCATAATAATTACAGTAATAAACAATTTTTGTGAAATATATGACAAAGAGCTGCTGAAAGAAGTTGAAAGTCACCCACTGATCCTATCACAGTGTCACAAAACCACAGATCTACATTTAATCTTTCCTACCTGTTAGACAAAATCGTGGAATCCATCAGTATATTAATTCATTCATAGATACCAATCTTTCATTAGCTGTCATATAATATATACAGCTAGCAAAATAACTAAAATTGTTTCAGCTCCTACCTGTTATTCCATATCATTTAATATTTGAAATATATACCAAATACATACAAATGTACTTTGAGCATATCAACCCAAGGCTTTGGTTTCTTACCTTCTTTCACTGTTAGACATGCCACAGGTGTGCTGTTGCACTAATACAAGCCCTCATCCCCAAGATGAGACAAACCATCGATAACCAGAGACAGGTCTGGTAATGAGCTGTGATTGTGATTCTGTATGTGTCTGGTTATGTCTCCATTATCAGTGCTGAGAATGGGCATTCGGCGCCCTTTCAGATCTCTGCTCCAGGTCACTTTCCCAGACTTCAGCTCACCACAAGACAGAATGGCCATGCCGTTGGGCCGGACCCGCCTGGTGCTGGAGAGCTGACAGAAAACCCAGAACATCACACATCAGTTCTAATAAAGACAAGAGAAGGGTTAATAGTAAAAAAAAGCAGCAGACATACCATGTATTGTGAGAATGAAACCATACAACGAAAGGCAGTGTAAAACCAGTGACACCCATAGTCTCTCAGATGTGATCTGGTTGATGTGATGTCTCTCTCAAACACTGTTCCTCTATTTCACTCTTACTCAATGAAACCTTCATATAAGGGTTGAGGTCATGTGGTTGTTGTTGAGTCATTTTCTGTTGCTTTCTGAGAGGCTGAGAGTGTTATAACCTAGACGAATCAGTCTGTGATTTAGTCAGAAATTAATAACCATATTAAGCCACACACTTGACATAAGAGGAAATTCCTGTTACCACACCACAAATCCAATCCTAAGCTAAGATACCAAAACAATATTTTATTAAAATAAAACTGTGATGAGTATACACTAGCACAGACTTTCTTTGAAGCCTTGTCCTCGTTTTTCTTGTCATTGCAGTGCTGTTGCATTTACGTGATGGCAGAACTGATAAGACTAAATTTCTACTAAATTTTTATAACTATGGTGCGCTGACAGTATAGTTTTATATAATTAACAGTGTAGTTTTATATAGTTAGTGTAGGCCTACATGGAAATCTGTGAAATGCATATGGATCATTGCATTTTTAAATGTAATACACCTCACTAAAACATTTTTGCTTACATTTTTGCTTTTGCAAGTTGCTTACATGCTTAAATATGTTGTTAAATATATTAAATATATGTTGTTCATATTGCTGTCCATTCAAAATGAAGACTCTTACAGAAAAACCACATGAACTTCACATGTACAATCACCAGTAAGTTACAACCAAACTCCAAAACATAATACACAAAAGATTACTTGTTACTTTTATTTAAAAGTAATTACTTACCTTACAATATTACTGTCTCAGAATTGTGATGTGTTACATGACTCCTGTATTACTTTTGAGTTACTTTCACCAAAATAACTACAGAAGTAGACAAAATGTACTGCAGAGCATTTTACATCCAGTAGAGGGCGATATGGTGTAACATAATGGGACTGTGGGCTAACCAGGCTACTAACAATATAGCTTATAATTGGCAAAGTGAAGGCTCAAGACAATGCAAGAAAGGACGACAGCCAGAATCACAAATGATCCAAGTCTGTTAAAATTATGGTAGAGGTAAAGTGAATATCTGGCAATGTAGCTTGGGTCTATTCATATTAGACACAACAGGACTATATGTAAACTGTAATGCCATGACAAGATGCGCATACGTCCATCTCACCCATGTACAGTCTTCTGCCACCTTCACCCATTAGTTGCTTTTCTGAGGCCGAAATCATGCCGCGTTTCCACTGTCGGGCCAGTAGGAATTATACTTGAGACATGTGATATGACATATTAACTCATAGGAACATCAGAGCATGCCGAGGTCATGACATATTCACTTGTGAAACACTGGAATCTGATAATATGTTGTGGCCACTCTAAAATATTTTTATCAAACATACATTAGTACATTGTGCAAACATTTGTAGAAGTAGCCTGGGTATTATGAAAGCCATAAACACTGTGAAGGCTGCCTGAATGTGTATTGCTGAAATAAACAGTTGGCTGAGCCAGTTAACCCTTTCTTCAGTTAAACATGGAGGAAAACTGAAGTCATTTACTTTTGGAAAACAAAGCTGACGTTTTCAAGGTGAATGCATACCTTGACCTCTAGGGATCTAACAACTAAAAAATCAAGTCCGGAATCTTGGGTGAGATTCTGGAGACAGACCTTAGTTTCAGTAGTCATGTCAAAGCAGTAACCACCCTCTAACATCAGCACTACTATCATCTAAAAAAACATTAAGAACATTAAAAACAAAAGAATTAGCGTGTTTGTTTCCAGTCAAAAGATTTTGGCTTTGGACACTTGTTCATGCCTTTATCACCAGCATGGTGGACTGATTGTAGAACATGGTCTCCTCCTCACCGGCCTTCCCAAAAAAGCACCAGTAGACAGCTGCAGCTCATCCAGAACACTGCTGCCAGGATTCTGACGAGAACCAGAAAATTGAGCATATCACACCAGTTCTCAGGTCTTACACTGGCTTCCAGTTACATTTTAGGATTGATTTAAAAGTACTTTAAAAAATAAAAAAATTAACAAAACTAAGAAAAATAACAGAAAAGAAAAGAAAAGACAAAGGATAACAAAAAAAAAAAACAAACTGGTCATTGTTGCCAACAGCTTTCAAAATGAAGTAGCTAAAACAGTTGCTAAATGTTGCTAAATTACATTTCAATGGCGAGTTCACTGATCTATATAAATATAAATATAGATCAGTGGGCGAGTATTGGAATCTAGATAAGGTTTGTCTATGAAATTGATTTTGTTGCTAGGCTAAAAAGTTTCAAAAGTAAAAAAAGGCCCTGTCATTAGATAGCTCATACAGTCATTCGTTTGTAAATATGTATGCATTTTGTTAAAAATGTAATGCTGTACGTTTAAGGTACATTAAGCATCTACTAGTGGTGGTGTCACACATTCATTATTCATTACATCTACTCTTTCACCGCCTCTCGCGGCCTTCCGTCACGGCCTATACTCTCTACAGCCTCTTGTAGCCTTTCTCTCATGCACCTTTTCTCTCTACGGCTGGTTCAGCTCTATTTATTCACCTTTAGAATCTGTGGTGTGTGTCACCGCTTCTATACACCAGCCACTACTGCGTTGAACTTGAAGTTCAAACATCAGAGCTTTCAAGCCACGGGAAGATAGTTATCCTCCGCATTCGAATCCTACATTAGACCTGAACCACAAACCATCTCAAAGAATATCAAGCTGTCCTCAAGGTAATCTAAATACAATTACTGGTGGTGGTACAATACCTCTATGGTTTACTGCAGCTTAACTTGGCCTTTCTTTCTGTGGCCTGTCTTTCGTGGCCTTCCCCTCTGTTACCCATCTCGTGGCGTTTCCCACCGTGGTCTATTTACATGGCCTTCCTCTCATTGCCTACTGAGGCATTTCAAATGATCTACGGACAACAGGATGGAGACTTAAGTCGTACCCTAATAACAATTCTTGGTTCCCAGAACGTTCTCAGAACGTTATTTTTTAAGGTTAGTTTTTGGTTAGCGAGGAAAGTTTTCTTTACGGAAATAGAACGTTAGTTACGTTATTTTCTGTATAACAGAACGTTAGGGGAACGTTAGATACTGCACCTAAGAGACCTTTTGTGTCTTGCCCTTCTTGTGCAAGGTGTCAATCAATGGTTGTCTTTTGGACAACTGTCAAGTCACCAGTCTTCCCCATGGATTGTGTTAGCCTACAGAACTAGAACTGATGAGAGCATTTAAAGCCTTTGCAGGTGTTGGTTTTGAGTTAATTTAATTAACCTGATTAGAGTGTGGCACAGGTGTCTTCAATATTGAACCTTTCACAATATTCTAATTTTCTGAGAGATACTGAATTTGGGATTTTTTCCTTAGCTGTCAGTTATACGTTATCAAAATTAAAAGAAAATATAAACATTTGAAATATATCAGTCTGTGTGTAATGAATGAATATAATATACAAGTTTCACTTTTTGAATGGAATTAGTGAAATAAATCAACTTTTTTAAGATATTCTAATTATATGACCAGCACCTGTATGACGAGCCTTCATGACTCCACATTGAGATTGCAAAATAATCTTGTAATCTAATAATCTAGGCCAATTCTTACTCTGTTGGTGTTGACAGACGCTAATGTTTTAACTTATGTTGAAAGGGTAATAGGATGCCAATTGTTGGCTATAGACACCCCCTTTTCTGGCTTTGGTATAAGAGAAATAACTCCCTGTTTTCACAGTATTCTATCATATATCTCCTGACTGAGTATTCTTTATACATAAAAATCAAGGCAATTTAATCAACACCCAAAAGTGACACTAACACAGACTGAAAGGACAAGTCCTTATAAAGACAGGATAATTGGGAAACACACATGTGCATGGGAATAACTAAATAAACAGGGACGGCGGAACCACATGTGGAGGGAAAACTAGACACACCTGGGAACTAATCAAACCCATCAGTGTGGGGCCAAGTTTTTTTTTTGGACTCTGAAAATGTAATCACAAATTACTGATTGACTGCATTACTCCTTTTAAAAGTAATACACATACTGTTCTGATACTTTATTTCAAAAGTAATTAGTTACATACTAGTTACATTACTTTTTTTACTCCATGAAATGTATGAAATCCCGAGGTATACACGCATCCCCGATAAATAATTGTTATTAAACATCAAACATTCACAGAACACTGTTATTTTTGACTTAAAGCAGAGCAGCGGCTGCTGCCGTGCATGGTACGGCAGACATGCCTGCAAGAGAGTGCTGCATTTATAATCTCTAAAAGACATCTCAGTTCATCACAGTCTCACAAATCTGTGTTATAACACAATACATATATGCATAATGAATATTTCATAATGTCTACAATTTGTGTGTTATAATGAGAGGATTCGTGAGCACGCAAATTTTAGCACTGCATTGCTTCACACTGCAAACACCTGTTATAGCCTAAATAGAAACACTGCATACACTTGCGCCTGTTAATCGTTTATATTTTATATAGATGAATAACAATTTATTTGTTTTAGATATTTTATGTGTAGATATTTCAATTTTGCGGGAGTCCTGTGAATAATTTTATTCTCCTGCATCCCGCATCACAACACAAGTGTTTACCACTCAATCACCGCTGAGCAAATCTCGCACATGATTCTCCCACGCCGACGCCGCTCTCTGTTGCGTTGGAGCTCGCCAAGAGGAGCAGGTCTCTAATCCACCTGCCACTTGACTCTACAGTGCGTGTAGCGTACATCATTTTTACAATTGCTAGATTATAAAACACTGCATGTTGTCAGCAATGTGTAATGCGGCAATAATGTTATAGAGACCTCAGCTGTTTAACTATACTCTAATTACTATTTTGAGAGAAAGATGTATAACGACATTAGATTACTTGTGTTACTAAAAAAGTAATCAAATTATAGTAAAGCGCTGTACTAAGTAATGCGTTACTGCCCAACACTGCAAACCATAAACGGGAGACAGAAACTGGGTCACCGGGGAAAAAAAACACACATCAAGAGTTCTAGGGGTGTGACCATTACTCCCCCCTCCCGGAAGGTGCGTCCTTGCCACCGTAGAAACAACAGAGGGGAAGAGAGATATGGGTGGGTATTGGGAGGAGGGATAGGTCCAGTGGAGGACAGACTCCGGGAGGGGGCCAGCAGAACAAGGGACCACAGAGGAAGGAGCCAGGGAGGAGACGACGGAGGGAGGAGCAGGCCAGGGTGGACAGGAGGGACCTGGAGCAGGAGGGGGAGCCGAGCAGGACCCAGGCCACAGCCATAATGGCCCAAGGTGGAGCTGACGGTGGGAGGAGCCATGGAGGAGGAATGGCTGCCGACTCCGGGGGGTCAACCCATGGCAGCGGAGCAGGTGGAGGAGGAGCCCGAGGCGGAGAGGGAGAGCCGAAGAGCCAGGGTGACGGGGAGGAGCCGGAGGTTCGCCAGAACTGATGGCTCTGGCGACCAACGCAGAGATGTGGATCCGGAAGGCTGCATTTTCGAGTGTGCCAGGTCGCAGCCATGTGAGGACACATTCTAGGACCAGGGCATGGAGCGGAGCTCTGGGGAGCTGGAGCCGCACTGGGCTTTTAAATGGGGATCAGGAGCCCTTCCTGGGCTTAACTCATCGGGATCAGGAGCCCTTCCTGGCTTACACTGGGCGAACAGGAGCCAATGCCTGGGCTTAACTGGGGAACCGGAGGCCATCCCTGGGCTTAACTGGGGAACAGGTGAGGAGCCTATCCCTGGGCTAACTCGGAACACAGGAGCCCGTCTGGGCTTAACTCCGAAACAGGAGCCCATCCTGGGCTTAAAATGGGGAACAGGCACTGGAGACTTGGAAGCACCCTCAGGGCTGAACCAGTTTGTCTATGTTTTGCTCCCTGTGACCCAGTTTTCTGGGTCTCCCGTGGTGTTTATTGTGATTCCAGGTGTGTCTAGTGTTCCTCCCATGTGTTCCATTGTCTCTGTGATTAAGTCATTCCATTCACCTGTGTTTCCTCGTTAGCCTGTCTTTAAATCCCCTAGTCTTTCAGTTGTTTGTTTTGTTGGGGTCTAGCCATACCGTACAAGTCAGTACGTGTGTCTTTCTCCTGTGTCCTTGTTGGATTTACCCCTGTGTTGGATAATAAGATTCTCTCGATTTTTCTCGACTCCATGTTCCTTCCGGCACAGTAGCGTGACACCTGGCTCCTAGTTCCGTGCCCCGTGTTCCCTTACAGTAGCAAGCAAACGTGACATACATAAAGTACCTAAAATAAAAATAGGCCTACAAGGAAAAGAAGAAACATTTTTAAGTAATCCATCCCACAGTCCGATCCACTAAATGATCAGCATATGAAGCGCATTTCTGTAATAGTGGAATATTATTAAGAATAATACATAATATTATTGTTGTTTATATTCGTTGTTTATATTATTTCCCCTTCGTTTCAATCTCTTACTTACTTCTCTGATGTAGTTTTATAAATAATAGCCCTACTGTAAATGCTTGATATGCCAATAAGCTTGATTATGCTGTTGACTGGAATTTTTACGGAAAGTACAGTTTTAAAGTTTGAATTTCATTCATCATTGTATTTGGCTAAATAATAGACATATACAAATACTATAGAAACTATGAGCTTTTCATTGAGGAATAATCATTTGTAAATGAAAAACACGTTCATTTATCATAAACACATGGGTTGTAAATACAATAATAAAGCTACAACCTTTATCAGCAAATGTCAGGCATTTGCAGTATTTTCAAAATATATGGTAGCATATTAATAATATGTTTACAACACGTTATTAGGTAAAGTGCTACATGAATTGACGGGGAAATAGACATCAATAAATATAAAAATATAGCCCTAACCAGTTAATATAATAATATTATAACAGTACAGTTTCATAATATAATTAATAATAATAACAATAATAATACACAAATATTAAATAAAAATACATGATCAATTAACAAATTTAAAAGATTGTGGGATGAATAAAATATGTTGTATTCACTTTGATTAATCGCCAGGTTGCTATGGTCACGCAATGTTTCATTACTTATTAAGCATTACACATCCAAATGTAAATTGTGGTGTTTCCCTCAACACGGGATCTCCAGTGATCTACCTCAGCAAAATTATCTCTTGGCCACGAGACAAAACTAAGTGAAGCGAATATGTCCTCTCCGGTCACCATACTCTAAACAGTTTGGGTATACGGCCATTCGCAGCTTATCATGAACACTGAAAAAGGGAGGTAGCTTGACACCCTCAAAGGGTATCTTAACTATACATCAATTTTCTTCTGGGGTGCATCATTTGCCACCTTATCACAAACATATATCACAAACTCCCACCTATTGCCTGAGGAGCTTCAGCAAATACGGCAACTGAAACAGACTGAAATCTTTTTTTCGGCCTTAACTACTATTGTACTTACACACAAAAAAAACAAGTACAATGTTACTTATTGTTTTCATATTGTATTGCAAAACACTTTTGCTGCTATCGAGGTGGGAAGACGGGTAAGCGTTAGGGACAGGTTTGTTGGGTATGTGGTAGGTTTTAGGGCTTGGTTAAGCGTGTAAGGGATGGGGTCAAACAGTGTTACTACTGATAAATGCATTTAACAGAAAATAATTACAGATGTGTATTAGATGCAGATATTT
This sequence comes from Cyprinus carpio, assembly GCF_018340385.1. Classification (NCBI taxonomy): domain Eukaryota; kingdom Metazoa; phylum Chordata; class Actinopteri; order Cypriniformes; family Cyprinidae; genus Cyprinus; species Cyprinus carpio. The sequence goes on from NC_056590.1 coordinate 3,968,614, forward strand.
TTAAGATATAAGTACATAGTAAAAAACATGTATGTACACAATTAGTGCATTGTACCAAACAATAACATAAATGTTAGTACATAGTAAGTAAGGTCCCGTAGTTATAAAGTGGGATCAAATCAATCACAAGCTGTCATGTAGGTGTAGCCTTATCTTCCCCTTTCAAATTCCTTCACTTCCTGTTGTCCAGAGATATAGGCATCAGCTCATCGCAAAGCGTTCATTTGGGCAGTCATGGCCTAATGTTTTAAGGTGTGCATAACTAGTAATCTGTAACGTTGCAGGTTTGAGTTCTTCAGGTCTTGTCTGGAATTGTGAATAAACCAGTGCTCCCTTCCCACCCTCAATACCACGACTCGAGATGAGACCCTTGAGCAAAGAACCGAACCCCAACTGCTCCGGTTGCCCAAGCAATATGCTGCCTACACTGCTCTGGGTGTGTGTAACTTCAGAGAGATGGTTTTTTGGTCATGTGGCATATAATATTCTCTCTGAAACAGATGCTTCATTGACAAAGAATGGAGCACATTCTTGAGTAGCTTGCTTGCTTTTAAAAATGTATGTTTGGACCCCCAAAAACTTGAGAGGAACAGAATGAGCGGCATTTTGTTTTATTAATCCCAACTTGAAGAAAGTCTATGTTGTCTGATTTAGCATCATCTAGTGTTATTTAAATACTTGTTGGATGAGAAAGGATTAGAGCAGAACACAGTATGGCAATTTCCACTGGCACAATCCTTAAGATCCCATGGGGTTGTCGTAACAGAAAGCCATGAACAATACTCATGTTAAAAAGTCCATGTGGTTGCATAAGAAGTGACAGCTCACACAATATGAAAACCACTCTTACGAACCACAGTCATTTAGTGACTAGGCATTTTAGAGGTTCTCTTCCTGATGTTCCTGAAGATGTTTGTGTGACGCTGTATTTTGCGGGGGGGGGGGGGGGGGGGGGGCTGGTTCTCGAGTTTCCACAGAGGAGATCCAGAACAAGTAAAAGGAGGAGTGATGACAAGTGGTACAGCGAGGACGATTAAGCAGCAACCCAGGATTGAGACATTTGCTCCACCCAGCCTCCGCCACACTCCCATCACAGTATTGCAAACAATATAAAAACAAGTGTTCCTGTGGCTCAGTGGTTGAGGATTGCGTTAGCAGTGCAAAAGGTTGTGGGTTCGATTCCCAGGGGACACATCCCACATAGCAAACGGACTTGGCCCAAATTAATCCCAAATACCCTTTCAGCCAGAGCTCTGTTTTCGTTAAAAATGGCCATGTAACCTTTTTTTCCAGCCAAATATTAAGTGCCCCAACTGTTTTTTTTTGTTGTTTTTTGGGTGGGAGACAGTTGTGGGGCCCCCAAAATTCAAGGCCCCTTGGGAGTCTGGACAGCCCAATAATTTTTGTGGAACCCCATGGGTTCCCCCCAACAAGAAAATAATAAATTAAAATGGCAAAAATATAAAAAGGTGAAATGAAAATTCACAGAAATTTTCATGAAGTGGGTAAGTATTGTTTTACACCCCTGAAAAAATCGCCTGAAATGGCAACTTCCAAGAAAGAAACGTTTTATAATTCTTTCAAAAAATTTTTAAGCCCAAAAAATTTTTGTAAAAAATCAGTTAAATGCCCCCATTTTAAAAGTCCACTTCAAAATACAGTATTATTCTTGGTACAAATAATCGAGAGAGAGAGATATGAAAGAGAGAGAGAGAGAGAGAGAGAGAGAGAGAGAGAGAGAGAGAGAGAGAGAGAGAGAGAGATCATTTCTGTAACCATCATGTAATAATTATTTGGTTTACCATGAGGCACATCATTATTATTAGTATGCTGTCATGCACAAGCATTAAACAAAATGATCATGAAAGGTATTTTATTTTTATTTAAATCCTCTGTATCCATGTGATGCTTGGTGTGAGGAACAGAACAGATCCAAATTCAAACCGCATTCATCGGCGATATGTAGCTCCTTCCTCTGTAGCTATAGTAACAATTGAAAAATGTGCCGTTATTAAGTTTACAACAAGTTTTACGGCAGCGATATCAAACGCTCATTGCTCTCGCCGTTTTCGTCATAGATTGCGACATGCCATCGTTTCCGTGATGCGTGTTTTGAATGAGAAAACCGCGCCTATAACGGAGTGGATCGGGATAGTATTTTCAGCGCTTAACAATTTAGATTATTCCCTGCTCCTCGCGACTACTATTATATTCTGCCAGAGAGGACTGCAACTGCAATGTATCGTAATCACATTTGGACTACTGTGGTACTGCTCTTTGACACACCTGTAATAAATTATTATGATTAAGTTACATGTGTCTATCTGTTACGTTTCTCTTATAGAATGCGTTCTTTATATACTCACTCTTTATTGGTTGATTTGTTCTTTATAAAAATAAATAGAAAAATCAATGAAAAAGGGTTTTTTTTTGTTTTTTTTTTAATTGCACATTTACATGATGTGTGAGTTTTAAGTCTGATTTTCTATTCAGTTTAATGTACTTTATTGGCATAGTTTGTGTGTACATTAATGTACAGAATGGATGGGCCGGATCTGGGCCAACACTGTGTTGCTGTCTGGTTTACCAAAGCATGTCACAAAATGAATAATTGTGATTATAGTAATATACCAGGCAATAATCTGAAATATTAAGATTCTGTATTCCCAGACAGCATATAGTGTTGGTCCAGATCCGGCCCAGATCTGGCCCGCATGCAGGTGTAACAAACTGCTTGCTGTCTGTGTTGGGTCTGGGCTATATAAGGCTCAGGTGTGGCTCAGATTTGGAGATTCTGGTTTACTTAAGGCTGAGAATTGGCACCAATAATAAAACCTGTTTTGGCCCAGTTCAGGGACAGTTCAGGGTGATTAACTGGCTGAGATTCGGCCCGGTTATGGCCCATGTGTGGCCCGTTGTCTGTAATCCAGTTCTGGGCCACTTAGGGCCATCATTCTTGGCGTGCACTTGGACCGAGGGAAAAACTGATTGTGTGGGCCCGGATCTGGGCCAGAAGACATTTGCTATGTGGGATGTTAGGTCAAAAAAAAAATGTTAGCCTGAATGCATTGTAAGATGCTTTGGATAAAATGTCTGCTAAATGTAAGTAATAATAAACAATGTTCATTAAAAGATATAAGTTTGAGGATATTTGTATCCTTAGTCCAGAATATTTTACATTTTGGATCATGGATTGCAGCAGCAATCAGCTCAGTTCTGAAAGCATTTTACTAAAGTGCTTCTGCAATCCTTCCTAAAGAATTGTAATTCTATGCAGATCGCAGAAAAGAAGTTTTAATTCTAATCTCCCTACCATCTTGTTAGCCAACATAAAGTCCCTGGATAACAAACTTGACGAACTTAATGCGAGAATCACATACCAGCTGGACATTCGTAACTGCTGCGTTCTGGCTTTCTGTGAGACGTGGTTACACTCAGAAGTACCCGATACGGCCATTACACCGCCTGGATTCTCAGTTTTTCGTGATGACAGATCGCTAAACTCCAGTAAGAGCAGAGGTGGAGGCGTGTGCTTTATGATTAACACTCGCTGGGGCACTGGTGTTACAGTTTTATCTACACTCTGCTCCCCTGAGATGGAACTGCTCTTCATTAAAGTGCACCCCTTCTACCTGCCGCGGGAGTTTAATTCAATCGTTCTCACAGTTGTTTACATCCCGCCTCACGTTACCACGATGGACAAAACTTAAGCATTGGAAGCGAACTGTACAGCACCATAAATGGATTAGAAATTGCTCATCCTGACTCGTTGTTGGTGATTTTAACGGTGAATATGAGGAAAGTTCTTCCCAAATTCTACCAGCACATAAATTTCCCCACACGAGGTGATCAGACATTAGATCACTGCTATTCAACACTAAAGGACAGTTACAAACCCCTCCCCCATCCAGCATTCGGCAAAGGTGACCACATTAGCATACTGCTGTTACCAGCCTACAGACAATGCCTCAAACAGGAAAAAACGGTTTCTAAAAACAGTTCACAAATGGAGTGAAGATGCCATCTCCACACTGCAGACCTGCTTTGAATCCATTAAACTGGCAGATGTTTCAAGATGCAGCAGGAGACAACATACAGGAATACACAGATTCTGCGATATGCTACATTAACAAATGCACAGAAGATGTTCCATTCCATCCATTAATGTTGAATCATTTCCAAACCAGAAACCATGGGTCAACTGTGAGGTGTGTGCCAAATTAAGAGCATGAACTGCTGCCTTCAACTCTGGGGATCTTACTGCTTATAAGAAGTCCAGGTATGGCATTCAGAGAACCATCAAATCAGCCAAAAGAGACTTTAGGACAGAGTGGAGTCAGAAAATACCATGGCTCTGACCCCCAACGCATGTTGGAGCAGTTTGCGCTTATATCACTGACTACAAAGGAAGGAAAAGCAGTGGTGTGTCTTTGTCTGCCTGCCTTACCGGATGAGCTCAATACATTCTTGTGCTCGCTTTGAGACAGGCAACACATTCCCTGCTGTGAAAATACCTGCTGACCTTTGACACCTGCCCTTTTGGTTCTAACCACACTCTCCTAAGTGAGTAAGGCCTTCAAGAGAGTCAACGGCCGGAAAGCTCCAGGTCCAGATGGCATACACGGACATGTCATGAGGGCTCTGCGCTGTCCAGTTAGCAGATGTCTTCACCAACATCTTCAACCTCTCCTTGAGACTAACAGTGATCCCCACATGCTTCAAGTAAACCACCATCATCCCTGTTCCCAAAAAACAACTGTCTCCTGCCCGAATGACTACTGCCCCTGTAGCACTGACATCAGTCATCATGAAGTGCTTTGAACGGCAAGTCAAATCCCACATCTGCTCCTCTCTGCCTGACACCTTGGACCCATTACAATTTGCTTACCGCTCAAATAGATCCACTGATGACGCCATTGCAATGGCCATATACTTTGCCCTGGAACACTTGGAAGGGAGAGACACCTATGTGCGGATGCTGTTTGTTGATTACAGCTCTGCATTTAACACCATCATCCCTACCAAACTTATAGCCAAACTGAAAGATCTGGGTCTTAACAGTCACTTACCCAGACTGGGTCCTGGACTTCCTGACTGGCAGACCCCAGGTGGTTTAGAACTGGCAATCACACATCCTCCTCACTTACACTCAGCACTGGGCTCCCCCACAGGGATGTGTACTCTCCTGTACTCCCTGTTCACTTATGACTGCTACTGCTTGCTAAGCACAGCTCCAAAATCATCCTCAAATTTGCTGATTTGATACAACTATCCTAGGACTCTTCACTAATGGCGCATGAGACTATCCAACAGAGATGAGGTTAATGCACTCACAGCATGGTGTGCCTGATAACAATCTCTCTCTAAACGTCATCAAGACCAAGGAGATGATTGTGTGGACTACAGAGATCTCACAGAGAGAGAGGTCACATTCCCATTCCACATCAATGGAGAGAAAGTAGAGACAGTTAAGAGCTATCTGAGGAAAGATCTCTGAGGATCTTCCTGGAGCGTACACTCATAGACCATAGTGAGAACAGCCGTGCCAGCGTCTCTACTTCCCTGCGGAGACTAAAGAGGTTTGGCATCTCCTCTAACATCATGTCAAATTTCTACCGCTGCAGCACTATAGAGAGCATCCTGACGGGACTGCATCACTGTATGGGGTACGGCAACTGCTCTTCTCATCGGACCATCAAAGCTCTTCAGCGAGTGGTGAGAACTGCAGGAGCTCATCATTGGATATAAACCCCCAGCCTTACAGGACATATATCAGATTCAAGCTGCTTGGAGAAAGGCTCGCAGCATCATCGAAGGACCGCGACTCCACCTCCCCTGCTCATCACGCTGTTTGCCACACACTGCCATCAGGCAGACGCGCTTACGATCCCATCCGTGGGATCACGGATATCCAGACAGAATAGCTTCTATCTTCCAAGCCATCAGACTCTGCTTAACAAACCAGCTATCCTTCATCTAAAATCGGAATACATGCTACTCTTATGTTTACTTTTATTGTACCTGCACTGCAGCTTTTTGCGAATATCTTCTTCATACAGTAGGCTATCCAACCAAAACGCGTTGTTCTGGCCGCCGCTTTCATACCGGCCAAGGCCGGGTAAAAGTGCCTGCAGCTTTTAATCATTGAGTGGCTTTTATCACAAGTCATAAACAAACGCATCAAAGCACATTTTCAGGCTGACGCCAGCTTTGCCTTCACCGCTGTGTTATATTTGACTCCAGTCGGGGGAAATGAAAGAGTACATATTTAAATATCTTATATTTGGAAAAGTTTAGTCCATAGAAGATATGTGCGCTTTTATGCTGCTGCTCACACCAAACGCCGGTAGAGCCAAATTCAGCAATACGTAACCGAACCCAGCTTAGTTCATGTGGAGAGAGTCCAGCTGTAATTTCATCTTGCGGCCGACAAGAGAAAACATTTTGTTTGCATTAATAAATAATTAAAATGTCTCCTTTTTCACAGTTATTGGGCTACTTCTGCCTGTGCTTTGTGGCAAACTTAATGCATGTGCTTGAGGCGCGGAAGGAATATATTAGGCTCATTACATGGTTAGATGCAGGCTAAATTTTATATAAACCTGCGATTTGTTGAATAATGACAAAATGAGCGGCTAGTAACTAGAAAAATCTTACGTGGGGAGGCAGATCTATTAAATACCCTCTAGACATCTCTGTTAAAGTTTTTAAAGCATTTTATATGCGTTTGCATAAATTCTTCTTTCAGAACGGTCTGTAATGGAGAGATGTCTTAACACTGATTTTTCCTCTGAAACACAAAAACGAAAATTGAAATAAAATTGATATTTTATGTTTTGAGAATGGCCAGCCCTTCATTGCAGATATTGTTGCTTCTGGTTTGTGCATTTTAAATCACATAAAGTCTACAAAATATATAAAAACTCTTGTGTTTTTTGTCACGTCTTTAAAAAAAGCCTATAAAACATGTTCATAAACTGATACTTTATTGATGTCTGGACTCTGTATTCATGAATATATTGTTTATGAATAGGCTACATTCTGTGAAAATTTATATTTCACACTTTAAAAAATATTGTATGGACGCAACAAAATAAAACGGCCGACGCTCCACTCAGGGCTCTTAGTTCTGAATGGGCTCAACCTTCCCCCGTGCGTCTGAGACACGCTGCCGAGCAGAGTATGAGCGGAGCGGAGTGATTCTGACTGGAGCGAGAAGCAGATTTTTTAAAAGTCGGAGCGTCGTGGTTTTCACTCGCTCCAGCACCGCTCCATCACGAGTACAATTCATGCCAACAGCCCGTAGTATAACTGCATATTTAGCAAGAATTCACATGATATATACTAAGCATATCGGCTATATACACAGAAGATTATAATGGCGGCAATAGTGCGGCGTTACAGGCTAGTTCTCAAGGAGTTTTGTCTGTTCCTTTTACTGATTATTTTCGGGTTAAAGCATGGTTAAACAGATACAGAAGATTCACGCATGTTGCTGTCGCAATAATGCATTCAAACAAATGTAATTTTACAGTGCTGCCTCATCTTTAACTGATTTTGAAATCTGTAAGAAATGCATCGATCTGTAGATAAAATAACTGACGAAAATGTGCTGCTATTTTCATCACAAACAAAATTTGCACAACTGAAAGCAACAATTATACCTTTTAATGCTGACAATGTTATTAGTTTGGCGTTTGGCAGGAAAAAAAAGTTTGCACACAATAGCTAATCCCCTTTGAAACTCTCCTGTAATTTAATTAATTAATTTATTTATTTTATTTTATTTTTTAGAGGCTACGTTATGAACATAACATTTCAACTTTATCCACGGAGCGAGCGGAGCAGTGAATAGTGAACGTAGCGGAGGCAGTGATTATTAAATGCTCGGGCCGGAGGAAGTGTTGCCCGCTCCACTCTCATACTCTGCTGCCCGGTGGGAATGTTTAAGCCTCGGGAATGAACAAAGCCGTCGGTGTAACCACGGTGGTTAGACAGTGTCTGCTATATTTACAAATAGATGATATAAAATATGGTAGCAGGGTTGAAAATATAGAATAGAAAATGGATTACACTTGCGCTGTCCTCCGTTCATGATACTCTTGGAGCTGCCAGTTTTTAATCTGAACAGCTCTTAGCGAGTGGATGGTTAGATGCATGATGGGCTAGTATTAAAAAAGTAAATTAATAAATAAAATAAAGTTCTTTCCAGCATTAAGGTAATAACATCTACTGCTTTTCTTAATCATAAGTGTTTCAGTTATAAATTTGACTGGTAAATGATAAAGAATTATATTAAAACTGTTTTAATATTGATTTTTAAATAGGGAGGCAAAAATCGATTTAAATCGTAAATCGGGTTTTTTGTGAAAAAAAATTCGGGGATTTTTTAGGCCATCAGCCAGCCTAATGCAACAGTTTTTTTTTTTTTTTTATTTAGTTAAAGGCCTTCCTCTGAAATTAAGTTAGAATAACTAATAAACTTTTATTCTGCGCTGTACAGTAGTCAACATTTGGGAAGTTGATCAAACTAACTCTTTAGATTTCAGGCCAATAATGCCGGGAACTACCCCCCAACCCCCTCCAGCTGAACTAGTCCGGTCTGTTTTTTGTCTGTGAGAGCAGCTGTGTTGTAACCTGGGTTGGAAACAATGCCTGCACTGCACTCACATCAGCCCTACTCTTTTATTCATTACATTTTCTACTTGGCCCATATTATTATTATCACTAGACCATAATAATAACAAATTATCAATTTATAATTAATCATTATTTTTGAGAAAATCGTGGAGGCGTTTGAAGGGAAGGCTTTAAGACTGCTGCGGAACCCTCCGTCGCTTCTCCCGCTTCACAATGAGCGACTTCGGCTCTAATCTCGACTCCAACTAAAGCCCACGCTTTAGTTTTATAAAAAATCAGTTTGAGCTGAATACAACTTACTGATCCCATGAGCCCAACATTGCTTAAGACGGGGAAAAAACATCCTCTCTACCTGGAAGGAAGAGATGTATTTCATTGAGCTTAATGCTGCTAAATAGAGTAATAATAATAATAAAAAAAAAAAAACACTGTAGGCCATTCTTAAACTAGGCTCATTATATTGAAATGCATCAAACACCCGGAAGCAACCTACACACTCAGTGTTCTTTCACTGAAAAGTATGCATTTTATTTATTCACAGGCTATATGGACGGAAATAATATTTTAGTTAGAAAACTTTAAGTGCCATTGTTTAAAAAAATGCATTTATAGAAATGTTTCATAGACAGCCTAAGTTGTTATAGCAATACGTAATG